>NC_082722.1:79908216-80047003 GCF_030144855.1 Hypanus sabinus
ATCGTCCTGTCAGCCTAAAATCAGTAGTGGGGAAGATGCTAGAGTCCATTATTAAAGATGAAATAGTGGCATATCTAGATAGCAGTGACAGGATTGGGCCGAGCCAGCATGGGTTTACCAAGGGCAAATCATGCTTGACTAATCTCTTGGAGTTTTTCGAGGATGTAACCAGGAAGTTAGACAAGGGAGATCCAGTGGATGCAGTGTACCTCGATTTTCAGAAGGCATTTGATAAGGTCCCACATAGGAGATTGGGGGGTAAAATCAGAGCTCATGGCATTGGGGGGAAGATACTGACATGGATAGAAAACTGGTTGGCAGATAGAAAGCAAAGGGTAGCAGTGAATGGGTGTTTCTCGGAATGGCAGGTGGTGACTAGTGGGGTGCCACAGGGCTTGGAATTGGGACCATAGCTGTTTACGATTTACATCAACAATTTAGATGAAGGCACTGAGAATAACATCAGCAAGTTTGCTGATGATACTAAGCTGGGTGGCAGTGTGACGTGTGATGAGGATGTTAGGAGAATTCAGGGTGACTTGGGTAGGCTGGGTGAGTGGGCAGATACTTGGCAGATGACGTTTAATGTGAATAAGTGTGAGGTTATCCACTTTGGGAGTAAGAACAGGAAGGCAGATTATTATCTGAACGGTGTAGAGTTGGGTAAAGGAGAAATACAAAGAGATCTAGGAGTCCTTGTTCATCAGTCACTGAAGGTGAATGAGCAAGTGCAGCAGGCAGTGAAGAAGGCTAATGGAATGTTGGCCTTTATTACAAAGGGAATTGAGTACAAGAGCAAGGAAATCCTTTTGCATTTGTACAGGGCCCTGGTGAGACCACACCTGGAGTATTGTGTACAGTTTTGGTCTCCAGGGTTAAGGAAGGACATCCTGGCTGTACAGGAAGTGCAGCGTAGATTCACAAGGTTAATTCCTGGGATGTCCGGACTGTCTTACGCAGAGAGGTTAGAGAGACTGGGCTTGTACACGCTGGAATTAAGGAAATTGAGAGGGGATCTGATTGCAGCATATAAGATTATTAAGGGATTGGACAAGATAGAGGCAGGAAATATGTTCCAGATGCTGGGAGAGTCCAGTAACAGAGTGCATGGTTTAAGAATAAAGGGTAGATCATTTAGGACAGAGTTAAGGAAAAACTTCTTCTCCCAGAGAGTTGTGGGGGTGTGGAATGCACTGCCTCAGAAGGCAGTGGAGGCCAATTCTCTGGATGCTTTCAATAAGGAGCTAGATAGGTATTTTATGGCAGGAACCGTGTATTGATAGTAGATGATCAGCCATGATCTCAGAATGGCGGTGCAGGCTCGAAGGGCCGAATAGTCTACTTCTGCACCTATTGTCTATTGTAAAAAGCAGAGTGTGTGGAAACTAGTTCTGCCATTCGTTAGAACAAAAGTATGTACGTCAGACTTCTGAACTCATTCATATGTGGAGGTGCCCATAAATTGTGTACTTCTAACCCAGGAATAGCCTGAGTTTACAAACACTATCACAGATCAATCAGTAATGAACCTTACCTCACTATTAGTTTTGCTCTATTTAGGGATACAGCACAGAACAGGCCCTTCCAGCTCAACGAGCTGCACTGTCCAGCAAGCCACCAATCTAACCCCAGCCTAATCACAGGACAATTTGTAATGACCAATTAGCAGGTGCTTGGACTGTGGGAGGAAAATGGAGCACAGAGAAAACCCTGCCAGCTGTTTAGCTTTTACCTGTGCGGCTCATTACATACATTTTATTTATATTTTATTATCTATGATACTGTTTTGTTTTATGTTCTGTGTGCAATAAACATTTTGTGGGTGCACTCGTGGTTTGGAGGAATTGTGTCTGTGTGGGTGTTATGTCATCAGGATCATCTGGGGGAGCTATGACCTGTTCAAAATTGACCTGAACCTGAGGGGAGGTTTGCGGGCAGGTTTGTTACAGCTGTTGGGGAGGGCTTGAACTATTTTGGCGGGGGGGGGGGGTGAGAACTGGAGTTAAGGGATAGGATGGATGGTAAAAAAAAAGCAAAGACAACGTGCAGTCAGACTGTCAGGAAGGGCAGACAGATGATAAGACATAATTGCAGCCATCCATGCATTAGGGATGCAGTATCAAAACAGGGAGCAAATACAGTACTCAAAAGTGTTATATCTCAATGCACGGAGTATAAGAAATAAGATGGATGATCTTGTTGCACTATTACATATCGTCAGGTATGATGTTATGGCCATCGCTGAATCATGGCTGAAGGATGGTTGTAGTTGGGAGCAGAATGTCCAAGGTTACACATTGTATCAGAGGGATAGCAAGCTCGGCAGAGGGGATGGCATGGCTCTGCTGGTAAAGAATGGCATATCAGTAGAAAAATGTGACATAGGATCTGAAGATGTTGAATTCTCGAGGTTGAGTTCAGAATCAGAATCAGGTTTATTATCACCTGCATGTGACGTGAGATTTGTTAACTTAGCAGCAGCAGTTCAATGCAATACATAATCCAGCAGAGAGAGAGAAAAAAATAAATGAAAGTATAGTAATAAACAAGTAAATCAATTATGTATATTGAATAGATTTTTAAAATGTGCAAAAACAGATATACTGTACATTAAAAAAAGAGAAAAGGGCATGCCCTAGGTGCCGGAAGTCCTTAATAATGGACACTGCCTTTCTTAAACTGCAAGGTAAAAGGACCCTGATGGCAGTTCTATACAGGCCTCCCAACAGTAGCTGGGACATGGACCACAGATTACAACGGGAAATAGAATCAGCGTATAAAAAGGACTAAAGTCATGGGAGATTTCAACAGGCAGGTTGTTTGGGAAAATCATATTGGAAATGGATCCCAAGAGAGTGAGTTTGTTGAATGCCTATCAGATGGCTTTTTCGAGCAGTTTGTCATTGAGCCTACTAGGGGGTCAGCTATACTAGTTTGGGTGTTATGTAATGAACCTGAATCCTGAGGAGGCAGTGATCACAATATGACTGAGTTCAACTTGAATTTGTTAGGGGTAAAGTCCAACGTAGCAGTATTTCAATGGAGTGGTATGAGACAGGAGTTGGCCAAACTAAATTGGAAGGAGATGCTGACAGGGATGATAGCAGAGCAGCAATGGCCTGAGTTTCTAGGAAAAATGAGCAAGGTGCAAGGATAAATGTATTCCAAAAACAAAGAAATACTCAAGTGGCAAAATAGTACCACATGGCTGACAAGGGAAGTCAAAGCTAATGTAAAAGCAAAGGAGAGGGCATACAACGCAAAAATAAGTGGGAAGACAGAGGATTGGGAAGCTTTTAAAAACCTTACAGAGAGCAACTAAAAGAATCAGGGGAAAGAGGAAATATGAAAGTTAGCAAACAATATCAAAGTGAATAGAATCAGAATCAGGTTTATTAAAACTTTTTCAATAATGTAATAAGATAGATGAGAGTGGATATAGGGACACCAGAAAATAAGGCAGGAGAAATAATAATGGGGAACAAGGAGATGGCAGGTGAACTAAATGAGTATTTTGTATCAGTCTTCACCAGATGTTGAAGGGTGCGAGGAAAGAAAGTGCACACAGTTACTATTACAAGAGAGAAGGTGCTCAAAAAGCTGGAAGATCTAAGGGTACATAAGTCACCCAGGCCAGATGAACTGCAGCATAGGGTTCTGAAAGAGTTAGCAGCAGAGATTGTGGAGGAATTGGTAATGATCTTTCAAAAATCACTGGACTCTGGCATGGTGCCAGAGGACTGGAAAATTGCAAATATCACTCCACTCTTTAAAAAAGGAGGAAGGCAGTGGAAAGGAAATAATAGATCAGTTGGCTTGATCTCAGTTGTTGGGAAGATGTTGGAATCAATTGTTAAGGATGAGTACTTGGTGACACAGGTCAAGATAGGACGAAGTCAGTATGGTTTCCTTAAGGGAAAATCTTGTATGACAAACCTGTTGAAATTATTTGAGGAGATTACAACTAGGATAGATAAAGGGGATGCAGTGGATGTTGTGTATTTGGACTTTCAGAAGGCCTTTGACAAGGTACCACACATGCGGCTGCTTACCAAGTTAAGAGCCCATGGCATTACAGTTCCACAGTGGTTGGTGTTGGAACTGCTACTTTTTAAGCTGTAAACCAATGATTCAAACGATGGACTAGATGGCTTTGTTGCCAAGTTTTCAGATGATACAAAGATTGGTGGAAGGCAGGTAGTGTTGAGGAAACTGGTAAGCTGCAGAAGGATTTAGACAGACGAGGAGAATTGCAGAGGATGGGCAAAAGAGTGGCAAATGAAATACAAACTTAGAAAATGTACGGTTATGCACTTTGGTAGTAGAAATAAATGTTCATACTCTTCCCTAAATAGGGAAAAACTCCAAATATCTGAGGTGCAAAGTGACTTGGGAGTCCTTATGCAGAACACCCTAAAGGTTAACTTGCAGGTAGAGTCAGTGGTAAGAAAAGCAAATGCAATTCATTTCAAAAGGTCTGGACTGCAAGAGCAGGGATGTGATACTGAGGCTTTATAAGGAACTGGTGAGGCCTCATCTTAAGTATTGTGAATAGTTTTGGGCTCCTCATCTAAGAAAAAATGTGCTGGGATTGGAGTGTTCAGAGGAGGTTCACAAGGATGGAAATGAAAGGATTATCATATGAGGAATGTTTGAATACTCTGCGTCTGTACTCACTGGAATTTAGGATGGTGGGGGGAGGTCATTGGGATCTTTTGAATGTTGAAAGACCTAGACAGAGTAAATGTGGAAATGATATTTCCCATGGTGGGGAGGTCTAGGGCAAGAGGGCACAGCCTTATGACAGAGGGGCATCCATTTAAAACAGATGCAAAGAAATTTCTTTAGCCAGAGGGTGGTGAATTTGTGCAATTTATTACCAAAGGCTCCTGCAGAGGCCAGGTTGGGTGTACAGGTTCCCCCCCCCCCCCCATTCAAAAGTTCCTATGAAATGGTTTGTAAGCCGGAATGTCGTAAAGCAAAGAAGCAATTGCCATTTATTTATATGGGAAAAATTTGTGAGTGTTCACAGATCCAAAAAAAATAACCTACCAAATCATGCCAAATAACACACAAAACCTAAAATAACAGTAACATATAGTAAAAGCAGGAATGATCTGATAAATACACAGCCTATATAATGTAGGAATACTTTTCTGCAATTATCGCAGCACTGTCCACCGCAGCGAAAATCTCATGCAAGTGCTCTCGGCAGCATTTGTGGCAAAAACACACGGCACAAGCACTGCCAACAGAAGCACTCTTTCCAATAACCTTTAAGCTATGAAGCTACCAAATAACACATAAAAATACACAGCCTATATAAAGTAGAAATAATGTGTGTACAGTGTAATTTCACTTACCAGAATTGAGAAGAGAGCGAGCACACTGATGATGGTGTGTTAGGCTGAGTCGTTGGAGGTTGGGGTGGTGGGAGGTAGAGGAGATTGGGGTGTCATCTCATCATCGTCTGTTTCAATCAGGGCAGGCAGATCACCTTCTTCTATGACTGCCTGCCTCAATGTTGAAGGTCAAGTTTCGTTGTCTGCTGTGGCTAATGTAGAAGGCTTGAAAAACGACAGTATGCTTAACTGCTTAGCCTCGCGCATCTTTCTATCATACAGTTCTTTGTAAGCACTCAAACCATCCTGCAAATATGCCCTAAACCTATGTACCTTTTCAAAATTAAAGACATACTTTTCTGCAATCATTGTGGCGTTGTCAATTGCAGCGAAAATCTCACGCAATTGCTTCCCGTTCAGTTCCTGGACGTCTTCACTTTCGGGCCGTTTGCTACTGCATTCAGCTTCAATTGTTATCCTTTCCTCTTCATCTCTCAGTTCTTGGTCATGGGATGCCAAAACCTCTTCAACATCATCTTCATCAACTTCCACAAACCCTTAGCCAAACTCACTATGTCCTTACTTCGTTCACCACAATCGAAACACTTAATTATGTCTAGTTTTATGCTAAGTGTAATACCCTTACGCGCTCTTTTAGGCTTTTCCGATACCTTAGAATTCATCTTGCTAATGGATGCACAAAATAAATCAACATAAAGCACAGATGCTCACAGGCACGTGTTTAAGCAATGCCGGCTAGAATGAAGTTCCGGGGGAGGAGCTTGGCTGCTCAGCACACGCTGCCTTTTTTCATAACAGTGAAAACACCTTCTGTTAGCGAAAACAGGTAACTAATGTAGGTCTTTTGTAACAGTGAGTTGACGTAAAGCAAACGTTCGAAAAACGTGGGACACGTTTGATAGTTCTTGATTGGCCACAGCATCAAAGGTTACAGGGAGAAGGCTGGAGAGTGGGGCTGAGGAGAGGGAAAAGGATCAGCCATGATTAAATAAAGGAGCACACTTGATGGGCCAAGCAGACCAAACATATGACACAGAGTCAGATGACAATAAAGTTGAGGTTGAATTTGAAAATGCTAGTTGCATGGAGTAAATTTAATTTCCAAGGACCTCAGGTAAAACTTGACAGTGATCGATATTACAATCAAGTGAATAGAGAGGGTGCAGAGCTGATTTAGCAGGATGCTGCCTGCATTCAAGAGCATGTCTTATGAGAAAAGGCTGAGTGAGTGAGGGCTTTCCTCTTTAAAGCAAAGAAGGATGTGAGGCGACTTAGAGGTGCATAAGATGATACAAGGCACAGATATAAGTAGATAGACAGACACAGCCTTCTTCCCAGGGCGGAAATGGCTAATATAAAAGGAGACCATTTTTAGTTGATTGGGGGAAGTACAAGGGGATGTCAGAGGTAGGTTTATTTTTACACAGAGTGGTGTTAGAGGAAGAAATGTACTTTGAAAAAATGTACTTTGGCTTTAAAGATACATTAGAGAATTCAAGAGACTCTTTGATAGGCATATGCATGATGGAAAAATGGGGGGCTTTGTGGGAGGGAAGGATTAGAGTGATCTCATAGTAGGTTAAAAGGTTGGCACAACACCATGGGCCATAGGGTCTGTGCCAGACTGACACCCCAAACACTATATGCCCAGGAGGGAACTGTTTCCTCCAGAACATTAAGATCGCAAGAACATAAGAAATAGGAGCAGGAGTAGGCCAGTTGGCCCGTCAAGCCTGTTCTGCCATTCAATAAGGTCATGGCTGATCTGGCCATGGACTTAACTCCACCTACCTGCCTTTTCCCCATAACCCTTAAATCCCCTACTATGCAAAAATCTATCCAACCTTGTCTTAAATATATTTACTGAGGTAGTGTCCACTGCTTCATTGGGCAGAGAATTCCACAGATTCACCATTCCCTGGAAAAAGCAGTTCCTCATCTCCATCCTAAATCTCCTCCCACAAATCTTGAGGCTATGCCCCCTAGTTCTAGTCTCACCCACCAGTGGAAACAACTTTCCTGCCTCTATCTTATCTATCTCTTTCATAATTTTATATGATTCGATAAGATTTCCTTTCATTCTTCTGAATTCCATACAATCCAGGGTGATTCAATTCCTCCTCATAGTCTAATCCCCTCATCTCTGGAATCAACCTGTTGAACCTCCTCTGCACTGCCCCCAAAGGCAGTATATCCTTCCTCAAGTAAGGAGACCAGAACTGCACGCAGTACTCCAGATGTGGCCTCACCAGTAGCCTGCAAAGTTGCAGCATAACCTCCCTGCTCTTAAATTCAATCCCTCTAGCAATGAAGGCCAACATACCATTCACCTTCTTGATCGCCTGCTGCACCTGTAAACTAACCTTTTGCAATTCATACACAAGCATTCCCAAGTCCCTCTGCACAGCAGCATGCTGTAATTTTTTTTACCATTAAAATAATAAGGTGCTCTTTCATTTTTCCTTCCAAAATGGATGACCTCACATTTACCATCATACTCCATCTGCCAGACCCTTGTCCACTCATTTAACCTATCTATATCTCTCTGCAGACTCTCCAAATCTTCTTCACAATTTGCTTTTCTACTCAATTTAATTTCATCAGCAAACTTAAACACACTACACTCAATCCCCTCTTCCAAATCGTTAATGTATATTGTAAGCAATTGCATGCCCAGCACTGACTCCTGTGGCACACCGTTCACCACTGATTGCCAACCAGAGTAACACTCATGTATCCCAACTCTCTGCTTTCTATTAGTTAACCAATGCTCTATCTATGCTAATGCATCATCCCCAACTCTATGCAACCTTATCGTACTGATAAGTCTTTTATGAGGCACCTTATCGAATGCCTTCAGAAAATCCAAGTATATAATGTCCATCTGTTCCCCTCTGTCCACTGTACTCATTATATCCTCAAAGAAATCAAGTAACTTTGTCAAACAGGATCTGCCTTTGGTGTGTCTGCCTGATAGATCCATTTCTTTCCCGATGTCTCAGTATTTCTTCTTTAGTGATAGCTTCAAGCATTTTCCCAACTACAGATGTTGAACTACCTAGCCTATAGTTACCTGCCTTTTGCCTACATCCTTTTTTGAACAGTGGCGTAACATTTGCCATCTTCCAATCCACCGGGACCTGCCCAGAGTCCAGAGAATTTTGGTAAATCATCACCAAAGCCTCCACTATAACTTCTGCCATTTCTTTCAGTACCCTGGGATGCATTCCATCAGGGCCAGGGGACTTATCTATCTCTAGGCCCACAAGTTTGCTCAGCATTGGAAAGATGCTGCCAGTTTTGGATCTTCGCCCATATTGCCTCTCCTCCCAGGGAACACTGAGAATTGCTCCATCGATAAGCAAACTAGAAACCAGGAAGTGTGTGGCTTTAAGTATCGGTTGAATGTGTAGATCATTTTGTATTGTTCCTGACATGAGAAGAACCCCAATCATGGAAAGGAGGCAACAGACGATAGAAAGAACCCCAGACAGCAAGTGGTCACTATTCCGAATGTCAGTTGAACAGTAAAGAGGAGTTGGATTATAGATACAATCAATTGTGGAGACCTAAAAGGAGCTGGATGGATATGAAGAAAGCAAACTAGCGGTTTTAATTCATTAGGAGCTTGAGGAGATTTGGAATGTCACCAAAGACTTTAACAAATTTCTGCAAATTTACCATGGACAGCTTCTGACTGATTACATCACTATCCATGTAGAAGGATCAATGCACAGGATCAGAAAAAGTTACAGAAGGTTGCAAATTCAAACAGAGAAATTCATTAGAGAAGAGGTACAGAAACCTGAAGACACTCATTCTACATTTTAGGAACACCTGCTTCACCTCCGCCATCAGATTTCTAAATAGACAATGAACCAAATCATCACTACTTCAGTGTATATTCAATACACAAAAAATGCTGGAGGAATTCAGCAAGTCAGGCAGCACCAATGAAAATGAATAAACATTTCAGGCCAAGGTCCTTCATCAGGACACACTATTTTTGCAACATACACTAACTGCTGGAGGAACTTAGCAGGCCAAGCAGCATCTATGGAAAAGGGTACAGTCGACGTTTTGGGCCGAGACCCTTCATCAGGACTGGAAAGGAAGAGGGAAGAACTCAGAATAAGGTGGGGGGGGGGGGGGGGGGGAGGGTGGTAGTACTACAAGGTGGTTTCCAGTGACGTCATTGTCGAGAATGGCAGCTTAAGTCACCAGCTCCTCCAGAAGAACACGTATTAAGCCCAATTAACCCGTCAAATATAATATTTTTCTAAAAATATTTGAACTGAAAAGAGGGGCAAGAATGGGGAAAAAGAACGGAAATTTAAAAAGCGACACTGCGGAGCCTGCGTCCGAGAGGAGTGCAGCAAGCGGCTCTGCGACCCGACCGCGTACTAGCCAGGCGGTCGCCGGGCCTCGTTCAGTCAAAGCAGCGAATGTCTTCGAAATCCTGAAAGAAATAATGGAGGTCCAGAAAGATAGAAAGCAACAGCTCCATAATATTAAGTCAGAGCTCGCCAGCGTTAATCAAAAAATAGCGGTGGCAGAGACTCGCATTGAGAAGGTGGAAGATCGCGTTCAAAATGTGGAGTGGATACTGAGCAAGACAAAAAAAAAGGTAAACTGCTTGATCTGGAGGGAAGATCACGGCGGAAAAATATCAGAATCTACAACATTCCCGAAGGAGCGGAGGGCTCGTCCATGACGGAGTTTGTCGGAAAGTTACTGCGGGACGCACTGGAGCTTCCCCCAGCTATGAAGCTGGAAATCGAGAGAACGCACCACGCACTCGTTCCAAAACCTACCCAGGATAGAAAGCCACGCTCAATAATAATTAAATTCCTTTGGTACAGCACCAAGGCGGAGATTCTACAAAGGGCCTGGGGTAAGAAGAGAGTGTTTTTCGATGATAAATTAATATATTTCGACCAAGATTACCCCCCCCCCCACCGCGGTCCTCCAGAAACGCAAAGGATACTTTGAAATAAAGCGAGTACTAAAGCAAAATAAGATTAGATTTCAAACTCCATACCCTGCTAAACTTCAAGTTTTTTATGACAACGGGACACGGTTGTACCAGACAGTGTAAGAGGCGATTACAGACATGAAGGCCAGAGGGTTGCCTGTCAGCATGACCAAAACGAAGGAAAGCCTGACTCAGGAGTTATCCTGCTCCACTTGGGAAATACTGTGAGAATCGAGAAGGCAGGAGACAGGAGGAGGCCAAGAGAAGTATATCAGGAAGAGACCGGGAGTTTCCCAAAGACAGTCCTCACCCCCTTCAGAAGAGCCATAAGGTTTGGCTAATTTTAAAAATGTTGAGAAGCTAAACAGAAGCAAAAGTACATGGTGATATACCTATCTCAAGAAACACTGATTATAATGTGGATTTTATATTACTTAGTTGTTATTCTTTATTCGCTCACTGACTCCTTTTTCCCCACCAAAATGAGAATGTGTGTGTGTGTCTGTGTATATAGGAGGAGTACACAGGGAAACCTTTTCTGTGTAATGGATTTGTTCACTGACTTTTATGAATACTGCAACGGGGGCCCTCAACTCATAAGTAGGAGGGTTATCCCCCACAGCTAGACATTTCCTCTAGCTCAACACAGGGTCATCTACTAGAGACCTCAGCCTTGGAATCACACATTCGTTGTCATTTTTGTTATTATTTGCATTTCTTGGTTCTTATTTGTTCAGGGAGTAGATTGATAAAGTTTTATTCTAATTTCAATGATACATTGACAGATAAATACAGATGGCTAAAGACAAGGTAAAATTCATTTCTTTTAATGTCAATGGGCTATTAAATCCAATCAAACATAAGGGAATTTTAACCAAAATGAAAAAAAGAACAAGCCCATGTAGTATATTTACAGGAAACTCATTTAAGTGATAATGAGCATAAAAAACTACAGCGAATGGGCTTCACTAATCTGTTTTTCTCCTCATATATATCAGGACATAGAAGAGGAGTTGCTGTTCTTATCTCAAGTAAGGTAAATTTTGAAAAAGTATTTGAAGTGGGAGATAAAGAGGGCAGATATATTCTGGTAAGGGGGAATATAGACGGCAATTCAGTTACTCTATTGAATATATACGCACCCCCAGGAAGTGATTGGTTTCTTTCAGAAAATTACTGATATTATGGTAATGGAAACAGAAGGTCTCCTGATATGTGGGGGAGACTTAAATTTACAATTACAACCAAACTTAGACTCTTCCAATAGAAAAACCTATGAAACAAAATCTTTACACAAGAAAGTTAATACACTTTTTGAGGATGTTGGTTTAATTGATACATGGAGGGACATGTTCCCTGACAGAAGGGATGACACTCATTATTCTGCTCCACATTCTGTATATACAAGAATAGACTATTTCATAACATTTGGAAAAGACAAAGACAAAGACAAAATAAACACCTGTGGAATTGGGACAATAGATGTAAGTAACCATGCACCTATATATTTATCTGTTGATTTTGACCTACAATCAAAGAATACTATTTGGAAACTAAATTCAAATCTACTCAATCATCCGTACTTTAAGGAACAAATTAAAAAAGAAATTGATCTCTACTTAGAATTTAATGATAATGGAGAGGTTTCACCTCCCATGTTATGGGATACTCTGAAGACTGTCTTAAGAGGGAAACTTATAGCGATATCTTTATATAAGAAAAAAAAATAAGGAATAAAACATTAGAGGAATTACAAAATAGGCTGAAGGAACTAGAGAAAAAACACAAATTGAACTTGGCACAGGATACATTAGGGGAAATTAAAAGAATTAGGGATGAAATAAATAATTTGGCTACGCAAGAAATCAGGAAAAACTTAATGTTTCTGAAACAGAGACATTATGAAAGTGGATCAAAGTCTATGAAAATACTGGCGTGGAAACTGAAAAAAAAGATAGCAGAAAATACAATTCATAGAATTAAGGACCCAAGAACGAAAATGATAAAAAATAAGCTAAGTGAAATTCAAGAAACTTTTGAAGTGTTTTACAAAACTGTATATTCCAAAGTTCCAGGGGAAGCATAACCCAAATTGACACCTTCTTGAATTCTCTAGAGTTACCCACTTCAAGCGAAGAACAAAATAGAACAATGACTGCTGATATAACTGAAGTTGAATTAAAAGCTGCAATTAATAGGCTTAAATTAAGCAAGTCACCAGGATCAGATGGGTATACAGCAGAGTGGTACAAAGAGTTTAAAAAAGAGTTAATTCCTGTTTTACTCCCCACACTGAACTGGGCTCTAAAAAGGGCACAAATGCCACCCAGCTGGAAGGAAGCGATAATCTCAGCTATACCGAAAGAAGGCAAGGATAAAATGGAATGTGGGTCATTTAGACCAATATCCGTTCTTAATGTAGATTATAGGTTATTTACCTCCATCATGGCCAAACCATTAGAGGAGTTTCTACCCATACTGATACATAACGATCAGCCAGGCTTTATACGACAACGCCAGACACAAGACAATATACAAAGGACACTTCACATTATGGATCATATACAAAAAAATAAAATCGAAGCAATAGTGATAAGCGTGGACACTGAAAAAGCATTTGATTCGGTTAATTGGAATTTCCTTTACAGAATTTTACATAGATTTGGTTTCCAAGACACAATTATTAAAACTATACAGACATTATATGACAATCCTACTGCTAGGATTAAAATCAATGGATATTTATCAAATAGTCTTACCCTAGAAAGGGGCACGAGACAGGGTTGTGCATGGTCACCACTACTCTTAGCGCTATATCTGGAACCATTAGCTCAATACATCAGACAGAATGAAGATATCAGGGGAATTACTATTAAAGGGACAGAGCATAAATTGGCTTGTTATGCAGATGACATCTTGATCTATCTAGGGCAGCCAACATACTCTTTCCCTAATTTGATGCAATCCTTTGAACAATATGGTCAATTATCAGGATACAAGATCAACATAGATAAAACCCAATTACTTTCATATTACTATAGCCCACCAAGAGAAACTGAAATTCGATACCCCTGGGCATGGCACACATCATTATGCCAAAAGATTTGGCAAAATTATCAGAATGTAATTATCAGCCTTTATATAAAAAAATTAAGGACGATGTGTTAAGATGGAACCTGATTCCTTTTCTCAGTCTCAGTTCAAGGATTGAGTCTATTAAAATGAATGTACTGCCTAGACTATTACATCTCTTTCAGACCCTACCAACAGAGATTAATCAAAATCAATTCAATGAATGGAACAAGATGCTATCAAGGTATATTTGGCAGGGTAAAAGGCCTAGAGTTCATCTCAAATCTTTGCAATTAGCAAAGGAAAAGGGGGGGGTGGGGCCTACCTTCTCTTAGAGATGATTATTTTGCAGCACCGTTGAGAGCTGTGATATGTTGGTGCAACCCATCATATGACGCTCAATGGAAAAACTTTGAGGAGTGGGTACTTCCCATCCCCATACAAGCAATTTTGCCTGATAACAACCAGCAAAGGTACATAAATACTATTGATAACCCATGGGTGAAATTGACTCTTAAAATATAGAAAACTACTATAAAATAATAAAATCTAGGGGGAGATATTGCAATTCTTAAATGGTGTGCATTTGACTCGGATTTTACACAAAATAAATTGGATGCTAAATTTAAGGACTGGACAGCTAAAGGAATAACAGTTCTTTGCAACATAATAAAAGAAGGAACACTGTTCAGTTTTGAAATTCTTAAAGAGAAACATTAATTAGAAAAACAAGATTTTTATCAGTATTTACAGATGCGACAATATGTTAATAAGACGCTTAAAAATGTAACCAAGGCAAATACATGCTTGATAGAGCTCTTTAGAAAAGCATATAATTCAGATAATGGTAGTAGAATCATTTCAAGCATGTATAAGGGGTTGTCAAATCTTAAAACACATTCGACTTCATACATTAAAACAAAATGGGAGAAGGAAGGAGGGATAATTATATCTGAGGAAGAATGGACAACAATATGGAGATATCAATGGAAGTGTACCAGTTCACAGAAATGGATGGAAAAACTTGATAAGATATTTTATTACACTCTCTCAGAAATCCCATTATGATAGTAACCTCCCTATTTGCTGGAGAAATTGTGGAAATCAAAATGCAAATCATTATCATATTTTTTGGGACTGCCCTGTTATGAAAAACTATTGGAGGGGGATACACAATGCCCTACAAGACATCTTTAAATGTGAAATACCCTTAGAGAGTAAGACCATATATTTCGGATATATACCTCAAGAATGGTTGAAAAGAGATAAATATTTAACGAATATATTGTTGGTGGCTGGTAAAAAGACTCTTACTAGGAAATGGTTATCACAGGAGAGCCCAACTTTAAATACATGGATGGAAATTACAATGGACATTTACAAAATGGAGACGATAACAGCATCTGTTAACCATAAGCTGGAACAATTTGATTCATACTGAGAAAAATGGTTTAACCATATAATGCCTCATAGGCCTGATTTTATTCTCACAAATTAATGAATCTGTTGTAAAAAAAAGATCACTCCCTACTTGTACATAGTTCTTTCCTTTTGCTTGTTTTTTCTTTCCACTCTTTTCTGTAAGTGTACACCTCAGATAAATACTTTGTGGAGATTTGTGATATATATGATTATATGATATACATGTACAATGTCTGAAATACATCTAATGGAAATGTTTGTTTGATGATGAACTTCAATAAAAAAATAAATTACAAAAAAAAAAGTACTACAAGGTATCATGGCAGATGATAGGTGAAACAAGGAAAGGGTGAGGGGGTAAAGTAAAGAGCGTGGAAGTCAGGAAATTTATATTCCACCTGGGTAGCCTCCAACCTGATGACATGAATATTGATTTCTCGAACTTCCAGTAATTGTTCCCCCTTCACCATTCCCCATGTTTCCTTCTCTTATTGCCTGATAATTACCTCCCACTGCTGTTCCTCTGCCTCACCTTTCTTCCATGGTCTTCTGTCCTCTCCCATCAGATTTCCCCTTCTCCAGCCCTTTATCTTTTTCACCAATTAACCTCAGCTTTTTACTTCACCACCTCCCTCTCTCCCGGTTTAACCAATCACCTTTTACTACTTCCTCTCCTCCCCCACCTTCTTACTCCGACTTCTACCCTTCCTTTCCAGTCCTGAAGGAACTCAGCCTGAAATATTGACTGTTTACTCTTTTCAATAGATGCTCCCGGACCTTCTGAGTTCCTCCAGCATTCTGTTTGTGCTGCTTCAAAATTCCAGCATTTACTGACATTCTTTCATTTAAGTCACTATTTTTGCTCTCATTTTACACTACTTACTTAAATTTTAAATATATATTTCTTATTATAATTTAAACTAATTTTTATGTATTGCACTGTAGTGCTGTCACAAAACAAATTTCACATGTCAAATGAATTGGAAGGTTTAGGTCCAGAGAGACCAGCAGACTGGCTCCTGCATAGAAACTGTGTTGACTCAATCGGCCAGTGGCTCCATTTTGTGCTGTATCCTATAATTATGAGAATTATTTTGGTTATTAAAGGCACATAAGGATTGTTTGTAATAATGACAAGGTCCAACCAGCTCATCTCCATTACCCTGTCACATAACAAGAAACTGCAGGTGCTGGAATCTGGAGCAATGAACAATCTGCTGGAGGAACTCAGCAGGTTTTGGGTTGAAATCTTGTACAGGAGCCAACCCTGTAAAAACACTGCATCATTCAGTCAAGTAGTGGATATTTCCTTTTCCCTCAGAAAAGCTGCTCAACCTGCTGGGATCCCCAACAGATTGCTTGTTACTATCTACAGCAAGTAATCTCTGAATTAGATTACAATAGACTTGGGAAGGAAGTACAATGGACTGGGACACATCAGGACCAGTACATTTTGGTCCAATTAAGTGGCTGCCCAAATTAGCCAAAGTTTTATAGAAATAATTAAAAAGACATAAAAAAGACAAACTAATTTTAACTGAGTAACTTGAAGGATGGTGTAGTGTCTAATGGCCACACAAGTGTATGTGACTGACGCTAGTTAGGAACTGTTCAGCAACAATCTCCTGTCCCAATTAAGGAGAATACTGTCCCAAATAAACAAAGGGAATATTAGCTACTTTCTCCATTAGATTTTGACTTTTAAAAGTTGTCTCAAATAAGTGACTACCCCAATTAACAGATAGTCTAATTGAGTTCATCACAACCACCACTTACTCTTCCCCACACTGCACCAAAATAAGTGGATGCCAGATCAGCTTCTGCAGCCAACAACAGACAATCCCTTAGGAGAACATCATACAGTTGGCCCTCCTTATCCGCGAGGATTGGTTCCGGGGCCCCCCCTCCCCCCACGGATACCAAAAAACGCGGATGCTCAAGTCCCTAATTTAACCTGTTATTTAGCCAACGCGGTGCTCTTTAGGACCCAGCAGAACCCCGGACCTTATTTAACCTGTCTCAGAGCGGTGGTCTTTAGGACCCGGCACAGCTCTGAATCCACTGTTTCTGTTCATGAAAATAATCACAATCACGATTGAAAATAAAGTGGAAGTAATAAAGCGATCAGAAAGAGGTGAAATGAAATTGGTGATTGGAAAAGCGTTAGGCTACAGTCGGTCAACAATTGGAACAATTTTAATGGAGCATGTGAAAGCTATAATTATTACTAAGCAACACAGTGATCTAATTATTGAAATACATACGTATCTTAAGTGTTTTATATGCATAGAAAGGTAAAATATATACTATGTACTAAGACAAACATTTGACTAACTGACGGTAAATAATACCGAGTGTACCTGTTCCGACTTCAAATCCGACTTAAAGATGGACTCAGGAACGGAACTCGTTCATAAACCGGGGACTGCCTGTACTTTTAAATCATCTCTAGATTACTTATAATACCTAATACAATGTAAATGCTATGTAAGTTGTTGTTATACTGTATTGTTTACGGAATAATCACAAGAAAAAAGTCTGTACATGCTCAAACGACGAGTGCTGGAAAGAGAGCTTCTGGGTTTTCCCAATCCATGGTTGGTTGAATCCGCGCATGCAGAACCCGCAGATAAGGAGGGCCGACTGTACTTGATTTGAGTGATCACATTGCTACTAAAGCAATGTCTGAACTAAAGTACAGAAGAGTTAGAAACAAAGTGCATTACTATATACCTATGAAAGGATTTAACCACATAAACCAGCCTCTCCTCCATGGACTCTGTCTAAACTTCTCATTGCCTCAGTAAAGGAACCAGCATAATCAAAGACCATGTGCACCCAGGGCATAATCTCTTCTCCTCCATCACTTGAGGCAAAAATATAAAAGCCTGAAAGGACAGGTAGCATTTAAGGGTTGGCACAGGAGCACAGTAATTAGCGCAACACTATTACAGTTCAGGATGTTGGGATTCAAAGTTGAATTCCAGCACTGTCAAGGAGTTTGTACATTGTTCCCCGACACGTGGGTTTCCTCCAGGTGATCCGGTTTCTTCCCACAGTCCTGACGTACTGGTTAGTATATTAATTGGCAATTTCAAACTTGTCCTGTGATTAGGTTAGGCTTAAATCAATGAGTTGCAACTCATTGGGTCAGAAGGGCCTGTTCTGTGCTGTCTCTCTAAACAAATAAACAGCTTCTACCTGCTGTTATTGAACAGTCCCTTAATACGATTATAACTTCACAATCTATCTTGTTATGACCTTACATGTTACTGTCTAGCTGCAATGCACTTTGTCTGTAACCATAACACTTTATACTGCATTCTGTTTCATTTTGGACTATCCCATTGCACTGATGTGATTAAATCAACTTTACTGATGATATGAAAACTGTACCTTGGTGCAAATGACAATAACAAACAAATTTACCAATTTAAAACTGCATCATATAAAGGTACAACCATTATGTCCATCTATGGCAAATCTAATAACTGTTTGAAAGAGCTGACATATTTACATTTCCGATTATTATACACGGCTGTGAGAGGGGCTTTGAAAGGTGGAGAGGTCAGGAGTGAAGAAAATGCAGGGAAAAACGGTCAGTGAATCCAAACAGCAATACTGCCATCTGTAACTTGTTTGGCTTCTGTTTATTTGCTAATTCCACAGGTTTTTATTTGAAAATGGGACATCTGATCTCAGGTTTAATTCAACCAGCTGCCCAAACACTTGGCAAAACCCAACTGCTCGTTGCTGGCCCCTGTGGTCTGCAGGTGTCCAGCAAGAGGTAGCACCACAAATGAAGGGACTTGTCATGTCCAATCTGGGGCAGTTCACTCACGTCTGGTCCCCAGTGAACACTCACCTCTCACCTGTGGCTCCAAGTTTGCTTATGACAGCGGCTACAGCCCAGTACACCGTTTCACTGAGCAGGCTAAAACAGAAGAAATAAGGACATGCCTGTCCCAGCATGCAAAGTCAGCTTAGGTCTACAGTGAGACCCAATAGTGAGGAGGGTAGTTCTTCAACGCTCCTTGGAGAGCGAAGAGCATGACAAAGTACAGTAGTAATCATGGTCATCCGCTGCAACCAAGGAAGACCTCAGCTGTGACAACGATTCACATCACTGGACCTGGACTTCTGAGGTCAAGAGTAGAACTACCCAGTGCAACAGCTTTTCCACTTTAAAAGCTCTCCCACACAGGATTCCTGTCATTATCAGACATGACAAATAACCATCACCACCATTCAAAAGTCACAAACAAAACCAATTCTAAATTCTCAAAGCAGGACCTTACCAAACAGGAATTTTGATGATCAAGATCTTGTGGTTGTTTGAGCACAATAAATCAGGTGATCTGATGTCCTGTTCCTCATGAAAGCCAAAACATTAACTACTTCATGACACTTTTGACCAGAAAGCTGTAGTGGCTTCCACTGGCACGTAACAACAACAGGAGCACTTATGGTAGATGCCTTCACAGACAGCAGGCCAGCCACCCAGCTCACCTTAAGTCAACAAGAATTTTGATTCACACTGTAAGCCTCCATTATACAGATCACTGAATCACTAATACGTGAAACAATGCGAAGAATGCACGCTCGCAGATCATGTAAACAGGAAGGGATTCAACCAAGTCAAATTACGTCAGGCACTTGTTTATATTAAAGGACCCTCAACCAACTATCCAAAGCTTTTTATTTGTTGTTTATGCATCTGGTTTCCTTCAAATTTATTGACACAGGCTCAAAGTGCCATTGCCAGAAAGAGTTCTTGCAACAATTCAGCAAGATTAACCAGCCAGACATCTGGACCGGATCCCATCTCCAAGCTCATTGATCTCAGCAGTTGAGAATGCTGCAACTAGGCTCTTCAATGCTGAGGAGATTTTAAACACCTTTCCTCAACCACTACCCCCATCCACCACTCCTTCTGACCACCACTGACCACAGAATACGCACAGTGATGGTCAAAGCCTCCAGATCAGGGGTTCCCAACCTTTTTTATGCCATGGACCAATACCATTAAGCAAGGGGTCTATGGAACCCTGCATCTAGACAATATAGGTGAAAGCCCCTGTTTCCTATACTCAGACCAGAGGACATATCCTCAGAATACAAGGATGTTCATTAGAACAGATGAAGAAGAATCTGAGGAATTCATTGCCACGTACAGCTGTGGAGGTCAAGTCATTAAGTATATTTAAAGTGCAGGTTGACAGCTTCTTTATGAGTCATGGCATCAAAGATTATGGGGAGAAGGCAGGAGAATGGGGTTGACAGGGATAATAAATCAGCCATGATAGAATGGTGAAGCAAACTCAATGGAATGAATGGACTAATTCTGCACCCAAGTTTTCTGGTCTTGTGAACGCCCAGATTATAGGGATATTAAAAGATCAAGTATTTGCTACAAAGCACCAAGTCATTCAGCCCATCAGACAATACCAGCTTCTAGGAGAGAAATAGCAGACAAACCTTGCCAATTAATCCCTCAAGTATCTATCCAGATCCTCTTTAAAAGTGCTGTGTGCATGGTAGCATAACAGTTAGTGTAACGCTATTACCACACCATCAACATAAACACCTCTCCCCATAACACCATTCCCACTTTCTGACCACTACTACCCAGTGAATACTCACAATAATATTTAAACTAGACAATATAGTTAGAAGCCTCAGTTTCCTATGGGGTTCCTCAGCATCCTTGTGTTCTGAGGACTTTTTTTTCCCCTCCATCAATGGGCCTGACCTGCTGATGTCTGTAAGGAATAACCTTTATCTTCTTCCCAAGTGCAGGGGGAGGTGGGGTGGGGGCTCCTCCAGGTGCACCAGTTTCCTCGCATATTCCAAAGACATATGGGTTAATAGAATCAAAAGAAGCATGGGCTCATTAGGCCTGAAACCTATTACTGTGCTGCATCTCTTAAAACAAAATAAAAAGTTGCTCTCATTCCACCAGACTTAACACAGAGAATTACAGTTTATCGCACCAAAATATTGTAGAAACTCAGTAGGTCAGGCACTGTACACAGAGAGGGGTAAAGTGTCAACATTTTAGGCCAAGACCATTCTTCAGGACTGGAAAGGAAGGTGATGCGAGAAGCTCAATAGGTGGGTGTGGAAGGGGGGAAATGAAATGAGAAACTGGGAGAGGACTCTATTCCTCTCCACAGATGCTGCCTAACCTGCTGAGATCCTCCAGCATTTTGTGTGTTACTCTACACTTCCAGCATCTGCAGAACCTTGTGTTTACAGATTATAAGTGCCAAATAAATAAAAAAGTCCTCACGTTCCCCACTCCCACCTCAGTCCAATACACCTTTAGTAGAAATACCTCATACTGGGATGTCAAAGTGTTGAGATGGACAGCGGTTTTTGATGGGACTCTATATCATGGTCTCTCTGGAGGATTTGCGATTGCTTGCATGGCAGGAGTGGGAAGTTGATGTTTTTACTAGAGCAAGTGGGTGTGGGGGAGGAAGATTGATGCTTTTGCTTCTGCTTGTGCATGAAGTGGGGGTGGGAGAGGAGGGCTTTGGGGTTTTAATGCTTTCTGTCATTTATTGTTCGGGGCTTTCCCCCTGTTTTTTGGATGTCTGTGAAGAGTAAGGATTTACTGCCGACATTCCCTGATACTAAATACAATGATACAATGATGTACGCAAGTTATATGTACTGTGTAACGTTCCTTGATCTACAGGAACATTGCTTCGTTTAGCTATAGAAACGTATAAGGTTGAATGACAATATACTTGAACTCTGCTCTGATTCAACATCAAACAAGCTGAAATATATCAATCCTTCCCTTGAAAGGCTATTCCTTCTGATCATCGAGATGGAGTGAGAAATGAATGGACAAGGATCCAAAATGCTATTTAAATTGTTATTATTATTGTAGTTTATATTTCATTATTGGTTTGTATTTCCCTGTAAATGTTCAGTACATATCAGAATCAGGTTTAATATCACTAACATATGATGTGAAATTTGTTGTTAAAATTAAATTAGTAAAGAGAGCAAAAAACGTAGTACAGTTAGTTCTGTCCTTCTGTGGAAAGCTCCCTTATCTAACCAGCTTTTGCTAATTTGCAGTATAAAGGAAACCACATGGTGTCCACTCCTTTGCTTCCTTGCCCTTTTGCTAGTTACTTGCCTTGCTGGTACAGGATGTCTATCTGACCTGTACTGTGCCAAATATCTAATAAAACAGCTGTAACCATAAGAATGTGGAGAGGGTGTGTCAGTCTATGACCAGAGGGACAATCTCAGAACAGTGGGATGTCCATTTCGAACAGAAAAAAGGAAAAATTTATTTAGCCCAAGAGTAATGAATCTGTAGAATTCACTACCAAAGACGGCTGTGGAGGCCACGTCATTGGGATATTTAAAGCGGATTTTATGTCAAATAGCCTAAATCAGCTCCTATGTCTTATGGTTATTGAAATACCAGGATCACAATTCTCCAAGGAAAAAGGTACTTGACAGCATCCAGTAATCAATTCCAGAACTAGAGTTTTGGACATCAGTCTGATCTTCAAATCTTTCAGTTAATTATTTCCATCAACCTGGGAGTGAAGCCAATATCGGGCAAGCAGGGAAGACTGAGCAGAAAGAGGTAAGCATGTATCTGGCAAACTTCACTGCAAATCCATTCATGGAGAAATCTCAGCCCCAGAATAACAAAAATACGTAACAGGCCAGGTTAAAGCCATTAAAGGGAAGCTGGAAAAGGACGAGGGAGAAAGGAATAGAGTTCTTCAGGTAGGGTTAGATAAGAAATTACAGAAGATGCCTTGGTTGGGTGTAAGTGCAAGTATAGTCTGGGTGGGCTATATACCAAGTCCCAAGATGGCACTGGAAATCTGTGGCTATGTTTAATAGACGGCTCATAAAAACCAGATATTCTACTGGATATACTTCTAAACTACAACCGCTCCCTGTAATTTCCCTTTAAGAAATATATTTCTAAACCATCTAAATGAATAAGCAATTTTACAATCTCCTGAAGGATTTGGTGAACTTGACTCTCAGGAACAGGAAGATCCGCCATTGCCGGAAGAGTGCGCACCAGGTCAGACTTCAAGCCAGGTTAGAGTGTCGAGGAACAAAAGCAGAAAATGTTCCACTACCCATGCCAGCCAAGATCCCCAACCTGAGCTCATCCTGCTCGCCTGCTGTTGATCCGACCCTCTCTATTACCATTGCGCAGGAGGTATAGGATGACTTGAGTCTCACACCACCAGGTTCACAAACAGATGTTGCCCTGCAGCCATGGGGCTGCTGAACCAGAGTGGATAACTTCAATTGCCTCAGCGTTGAACTGAATTCACAACCCCTAGACTTACTTTCTGGGACTCTGACTTTGTTTTGTATATTTTTTTCATTATTCTATTGTATTTCTTTATTTCCTTGTAGATGTCTGGAAGATGAATCACACTTTGACAATAAATCTGAACTTTGATATCTGAAGCAATCCAATACAAAGCGAGATATCTGGGAGGGAGGCTCATGGGATGGCTGTACCAAATGACCCGATTTTATGTAGATTATGTATAGATTACATTCTACATCTCTGGACACAGTGGTGCTCAGGAGTGATGAGGGACCTGGTCACTAGGATCGCAGGTCAATACGAGCCTGGAAGTCAAGGCCCAAAAGTTAAACCTGTGATTGGTGAGTCAATCATCTTCCCCAGTGAACTTACAGAGCCATGGGTTTGACAATAAGCCCTTGACTTCTGGACTTCCAACTGACCTTCAGGGTTCGATCTTGAGTATCATATAGACCCAGGACTCACCAATGACAAATGAGGAAATTGATGAGGAATCGCTCCTCAAACGTCTTACTCTGATATCTAAGATCCTGAACATTAGCCTCGAACTCTGGACTGGCCGACTCGTGAGGTCACCCACCTTTGTGCCTCCGCCCACATGGAGCTCCAATCCTCTAGTATTTTGTGTGTGTACCATCAAGTTCAAGTTTATCGTCATTCAACCGTACACATGTATACCACCAAACAAAACAATGTTCCTCTGGACCAAGCTGCACAACACAGTATGTATAACCCATACACAACACAAAGTAATGTTACTACAAATAAATTAACAAATAATAAGGTGAATTTACAGTACATTTTACAAAGTAAACAGCATAATGCTATTGGCATTCCCAGCCACTTCCCAGGTCTCATCATGTATAGAGTTCCATAGTCTTATGGTGTGGGGGAAGAAGCTGTTTCCCATAGTAACAGTTCTTGCCCTAAAGCTACGGTACCCTCTTGCCTTATGGTAGGGGTCAAAGAGATTGCTGGACAGATGGGAGGGATCAGAATCAGAATCAGGTTTATTATCACTAGCAGGTGACATGAAATTTGTTAATGTAGCAGCAGCAGTTCAATGCAATACATAATCTAGCAGAGAAAAAATATAAAAAATAATAAGTAGACAAATAAACCAATTTCATATATTGAACAGATTTTTTAAAACTTGCACCAACAGCAATATTGTATATTAAAAAAAGTGACAATGCCAAGGGCTCTGCATATGCAGTGCTCCTGATGAATATCTCTAATGGGTAGAAGAGACTCAAATAATCCTTTGTAGAGGGTCTTGTGGTCAGACGCCTTGTAACTGCCATACCAGACGGTGACACAGGTGGTCAGGACATTCAGTGAAGTGGTGGGGGGGGGTAACCTCACTCACCACAATCACCTCAGGAAGCAGAGATGTTGCAGTGCTTTCTTGACCAAAGAGATGATAATCAGTTTTACAAAACAAATAAAACTGACAGATTCAATGTTCCCCATAATCACACCTACCAAACCAACAAGAAGAGTTTGAAAAGTGCTGGACGGAAAGAAATGAACTGCTCTGGAATGTATTTTCCGCACTCAGGCCCTGGACTGTTTGTCAACAGCATTAATCATTATCAGTAAAAAACAGTGCAAGCGTTTCCCTGGATGCCCTGCCCACCTCGTTACTATCACCCATGTCTGCACAAAACTTAGACCCTTCACAAACTCAAGAACACTTTGCAAAGAACTTTTCTGAAATTTTGTTTTGCTTTAGAACAAAAATAACCAGATCACAAAAGCATGAAAGACAAGGCTCTCAGAAATGCACAGACCTGCTATCGGCCTAGTGTAACCATTATTGTCCAAGGACCAAATGCGTCATAACAGGTCAGTAACGCCTTCTCTCCCTCTGCTGTCAGATTTCCTCCCACCTTCCAAAGACATACTGGTTAGTAAGTTAGATGATCATTGGAAATTGCCCATGATTATGCAAGGGTTAAATCAGTGCATTGATGGCAGTGTGGCTCAAAAGGTCATAAGGGCCTGTTCTGTGCTGTAACTCTAAATAAATAAATAAATAAATAAATAAATAGATAAATAAGCACGCACAAACATAACAGCAAGTGTGTACCAAAGAGGACAAATAGGGTGTTTCCAAACCGGAACCATAGATGAATCCAGAGTTCCATTCTTTGCAGCATTCAAATCGAGTAACCCCGACCTTTAAAAGAAATAAAGATACAACTGTGGCGACCCATTTCCTAGCGTATCCGAACCGACTCACAATTAGATAGCCTACGGGGGTTTGCGAGCACAGAGCTTTGGAGCCTCTGCGCCATGGGGGGCCGGTTGACAGAGGCTTAAAAGTGAGGCTGAAGTTTTCGAATAAAGTTTTTTCCTTCGACTGCAGTTACCGACTCCGTGTCGTAATTTTAGCGCTGCGTGTAGCACACCGCTACAATTGGTGACCCCGACAGTCCAAACGATTTTTGGACCAGAAATGACCGACGCCGCCTCTGTTCATGCGGTTTCGTTGAAACTGCCAGGTTTCTGGACACAGCGCCCGGACCTATGGTTCCAGCAAGCCGAAGCCCAATTCCACGTTCGCCAGATCACCTCAGAAGACACCCGCTACTACTACGTGGTGAGCTCCCTCGACCAGGACACAGCGGCCCAGGTCACGGAGTTCGTACAGTCGCCCCCGGCAGACGGCAAGTACACGGAATTCAAAGCCCTGCTCCTCAGGACTTTCGGACACTCACGGCGCGAGCGGGCTGCCCGTTTACTGCACCTGGATGGCTTGGGCGACAGACCTCCATCGGCTTTAATGAATGAGATGTTGTCTCTCGCCGACGAACACACACCCTGCCTCATGTTTGAGCAGGCATTCCTGGAGCAGCTGCCCGAGGACATACGCCTGCTGCTGTCCGATGCGGATTTCAGTGACCCCCGGAAGGTGGCAGCCCGGGCGGACTTGCTGTGGAACAGCCAAAAAGGTGAGCGGGGCGTCCATTGCACAGATCACCCAGCCACGCTCCCGGCAGCAAACCAGTCCAGGCCCGGCCACAGAGCCCACCAACCCCCGGCCCAATGAACACTGGTGCTTCTACCATCAGCGGTGGGGCGCAGAAGCCCGCCGTTGTCGCCCGCCCTGCAAGTTCCCGGGAAACGCCAGGGCCAACCGCCACTGATGGCTACGGCGGCTGGCCATCGGGATAGCCTCCTGTATGTGTGGGATAGAAGGTCGGGACGCCGGTTTTTGGTCGATACTGGGGCTGAGATCAGCGTTTTACCTCCGACGAGTTACGACACCCGCAGCAGGGCACCGGGTCCCCCCCTGAGGGCCGTGAATGGCAGCACCGTAAGGACCTATGGCACCCGTCAGGTGCAGCTACAGTTCGGCTCCAGCCAGTTCACGTGGGACTTCACACTGGCCGCCGTAGCCCAACCGCTTCTGGGTGCGGATTTTTTGCGGGCTCACAGCCTGCTGGTCGACCTGCCCAGGAAGAGACTGGTACACGCCGAGACCTTTCAGACGTTCTCCCTGGGTGCAGCCCAGTTGCCAGCCCCTCACCTCGGCTCCATCACGCTGTCCGACAACGACTTCACCAGGGTCCTGGCAGAGTTCCCATCGATTCTGGCACCGCAGTTCACAGCGGCCATGCCCAGGCACGGCATACAGCACCACATCCCGACCCAGGGACCACCCCTCCATGCCCGTGTTCGGCGGCTTCCCCCGGACAAGCTCCAACTGGCGAAGGAGGAGTTCCAGAGGATGGAGGAATTGGGGATCATCCGGCGGTCCGACAGCCCATGGGCCTCCCCCCTGCACATGGTGCCCAAAGCGACGGGGGGCTGGAGACCGTGCGGCGACTACCGCAGGTTGAACGAGGCTACCACACCGGACCGCTACCCTGTGCCGCACATTCAGGACTTTGCAGCAAACCTGCACGGCGCACGGATCTTCTCCAAGGTAGATCTCGTCCGGGGATACCATCAAATCCCGATGCATCCTGACGACGTCCCCAAAACGGCTCTCATCACCCCTTTCGGCCTTTTCGAGTTCCTCCGCATGCCGTTCGGCCTGAAGAATGCCGCACAGACGTTCCAGCGGTTAATGGACGCGGTGGGATGGGACCTGGACTTCGCGTTCATCTATTTGGATGACATCCTCATAGCCAGCGGCAGTCGTCAGGAGCATCTGTCCCACCTCCGTCAACTCTGCGCCCGACTGAGTGAGTACGGTCTTACAATCAACCCCGCCAAATGCCAGTTCGGACTCGATACCATTGACTTCCTAGGCCACAGGATTACTAAAGATGGGGCAACCCCTCTGCCCGCTAAGGTAGATGCGGTCCGCCACTTCCCCCGACCCACCACGATCAAAGGCCTTCAGGAATTCGTAGGTATGGTCAATTTCTACCGCCGCTTCCTCCCTTCAGCTGCCCGGATCATGCGCCCCCTGTTCGCCCTGATGTCGGGTCCGAGCAAGGACATTACCTGGGACGAGGAGTCCGCCGCCGCTTTCGTTCAAACGAAGGAAGCTTTGGCGGACGCTGCAATGCTAGTACATCCCAGAATGGACACCCCTACCGCCCTCACAGTGGACGCATCAAACACGGCAGTCGGTGGGGTGCTGGAGCAGCTCATCGCAGGTCGCTGGCAACCCCTGGCGTTTTTCAGCAAACACCTGCGACCACCCGAGCTTAAGTACAGTGCTTTCGACCGGGAACTGTTGGCGCTCTACCTGGCAATCCGGCATTTCAGGTACTTCCTAGAAGGTCGGCCCTTCACCGCGTTCACGGACCACAAACCGCTTACCTTTGCGTTTACGAAAGCATCTGACCCCTGGTCGTCCCGCCAGCAACGCCACCTGTCCTACATCTCTGAATACACGACGGATGTCCGGCACGTCTCGGGTAAGGACAATGTCGTGGCGGATGCGCTCTCTCGCCCTACTGTTCATGCCCTTTCCCAAGGGGTAGACTTTGAGGCACTGGCAGAGGCGCAGCAGGCGGATGAGGAGATTCCGAGTTACAGAACCGCAGTCTCCGGTCTGCAGCTCCAGGACCTCCCCGTGGGCCCAGGTGAGAGGACCCTACTCTGTGACGTCGCCACCGGCCAGCCCCGTCCAGTCGTCCCGACAGCCTGGCGGCGCCGCGTTTTCGACTCCATTCATAACTTGGCGCATCCCTCCATCCGGACAACTGTCCGGATGGTTTCCAGCAGGTTCGTTTGGCACGGACTCCGCAAACAGGTCAGTGAATGGGCCAGAACGTGCATGCACTGCCAGACGGCCAAGGTGCAGCGGCACACCAAAGCCCCACCGCAGCAGTTCCATCCCACCCACCGGCGTTTCGACCACATTCATGTGGATATCGTGGGCCCCCTGCCAGTGTCGCGCGGAGCGCGTTACCTCCTGACTATCGTGGACCGGTTCACAAGATGGCCAGAGGCGGTCCCGCTCACCGACACCACCTCCGAATCTTGCGCCCGAGCCCTGATCGCCACCTGGATATCTCGCTTTGGTGTCCCGGCCCACATTACCTCCGACAGAGGCGCCCAGTTCACCTCCAGCCTGTGGTCAGCTATGGCCAGCCTTTTGGGGACTCAGCTGCACCACACAACTGCATACCACCCACAGTCGAATGGGCTAGTGGAGCGTTTCCACCGTCACCTGAAGTCGGCCCTCATGGCCCGCCTGCGAGGAGCCAACTGGGCGGACGAGCTTCCCTGGGTCCTACTCGGCATCCGCACAGCGCCCAAGGACGACCTGCACGCCTCGTCGGCCGAGTTGGTATACGGCGCGCCCCTGGTCATCCCCGGGGAGTTCCTACCAGCCCCAAGGGGGCAAGAGGAAGAACCCGCAGCAGTCCTGGCCCCCATACCCACTTCACAGCACGGGCGGCACCCGACCTGCGTACCCAAAGACCTACAGAACTGTAAGTTTGTGTTTGTACGAAGGGGCGGGCATCGGCCACCGCTGCAGCGGCCATACAAGGGGCCGTTTATGGTGCTCCGGAACAACGGGTCCACGTTCGTGCTGGACGTTGGGGGGAAAGAGGAGGTTTTCACGGTGGACCGCCTCAAACCGGCCCATGTGGACCTGGCGCAACCGGCCGAGTTTCCGGCGCCTCGGTGCAGAGGCCGACCTCCCAAGCAGGTTCTGGCCCAGACTGTGGACATTGGGGGGTGTATCGCCGGTTCTGGGGGGGGGGGGGTTATGTGGCGACCCATTTCCTAGCGTATCCGAACCGACTCACAATTAGATAGCCTACGGGGGTTTGCGAGCACAGAGCTTTGGAGCCTCTGCGCCATGGGGGGCCGGTTGACAGAGGCTTAAAAGTGAGGCTGAAGTTTTCGAATAAAGTTTTTTCCTTCGACTGCAGTTACCGACTCCGTGTCGTAATTTTAGCGCTGCGTGTAGCACACCGCTACACAACCTCCATAAAGCTATCACAGATACTAAGAGACAGCACTAGTCCAAAATCAAGTCTCACTCCAGTCATCAGCTATGGCAGGGCTAGAAAACAAAGTCGTGCAGCATTGCTAACAATATCTTATATCTTCCCCATGAACTTAACACATTCTATGACTGTCTACACTTCTCACTGCCTCGGTGAAGCAGCCAGCATACATAATCAACAGGCCCACCCACCCTGGTTGTTCTCTCTCTTCTCTCTCATCGGGCAGAAGGTAGAAAAGCCTGAAAGAACATACTGTGGCGACGCTTTTCCTGGCGTATCCGAACCGACTCACAATTAGATAGCCTATGGGGGTTTGCGAGCACAGAGCTTTGGAGCCTCTGCGCCATGGGGGGCCGGTTGACAGAGGCTTAAAAGTGAGGCTGAAGTTTTCGAATAAAGTTTTTTCCTTCGACTGCAGTTACCGACTCCGTGTCGTAATTTTAGCACTGCGTGTAGCACACCGCTACAATTGGTGACCCCAACGGTCCAAACGATTTTTGGACCAGAAATGACCGACGCCGCCTCTGTTCATGCGGTTTCGTTGAAACTGCCGGGTTTCTGGACACAGCGCCCGGACCTATGGTTCCAGCAAGCCGAAGCCCAATTCCACGTTCGCCAGATCACCTCAGAAGACACCCGCTACTACTACGTGGTGAGCTCCCTCAACCAGGACACAGCGGCCCAGGTCGCGGAGTTCGTACAGTCGCCCCCGGCAGACGGCAAGTACACGGAATTCAAAGCTCTGCTCCTCAGGACTTTCAGACTCTCACGGCGTGAGCGGGCTGCCCGTTTACTGCACCTGGACTGCTTGGGCGACAGACCTCCGCGACCCTTTTCCTGGCGTATCCGAACCGACTCACAATTAGATAGCCTACGGGAGTTTGCGAGCACAGAGCTTTGGAGCCTCTGCGCCATGGGGGGGCCGGTTGACAGAGGCTTAAAAGTGAGGCTGAAGTTTTCGAATAAAGTTTTTTCCTTCGACTGCAGTTACCGACTCCGTGTCGTAATTTTAGCGCTGCGTGTAGCACACCGCTACAATACCATCAGCTTCTACTCTGCTGTAAGCACTCTTGTTTGATAAGGCGGACTCTTGGCCTCAGAACCTACCTCATTATGAGTAACCCATACAAAACACTGGTAGGTCAGGCAGCATCAATGGAAAGACTTCATGAAGACTCGTGCCAAGTTCCTCCAGCATTCTTTGTGTGTTGCTCTGGATTTCCATCATCTGCAGAATGGCTTGTGTTTATGGTTTGCTACCTCATTATGATCATGAACTTTATCACTTACCTGCATGGACTCTTTTGGTAGCCTTTACAATTTATTCTGCATTATAATTGTTTTACTTTAATCTAGCTCAATGCTCTGTGTGATAATTTTAAGTCCCTTGGCTTTGCTATTCCTCTATCTGCTCTCAGAAGACTTTTTAAAACATGCACTTACCCCCACTATCTAATCTCTCTCTGCAGCTGTTTTTTGTACACAGCTAAGGTGCCCACCCAGTTTACAGATCTACCCTTGCACAGGCTTTTATTAGCTGTATTCTGCAGTTAGGATGTCACAAGATTTAACTTTGTCAGAGGTTATGGCATTCAAACCCTGCCACAGCTGTTGAGCACCATCAATCTGCAGGCCATGACACTCAGGGACTTGGGCGAGATTGTTATTTTTTTATATAACTGTTTTTCTGGTATCATAATCATATGTGCTGTGTGCAACTCTTGGCTCTGTGTTTGTACCTTGGTCTCCAGAGGAACGTTGTTTCATTTGGGTGAATTCATTTGGGATGTTTGAATGACAATTAAACTTGAAATGAGAGGGCAGAGCAAACAGAACACTTCAAGAACTCAGTTAATCAAGCAAAATCCATGGCAGTCAAAGATGCAGGTCAACACTTAGCCCTGAAGTAGGATCTTAACCAGAAATGTCTACGTACACGTGCTACCTCCACATATATTGCTTAAGCCAAGGAGTAGCACTCTATTGCTGTTGTGCATTTAATATTACAGTAATAGTTGAGTAATCTTGTACATATATTGTTTGGTTAAGCATTCTTGTTTAATAATTCATTACAGGTTATATGTATAATTATGTGAATTGCAGGCAACACCACACTACCACATGATAAGTGCGTGCCTTACTTAGAGTAAACACGAAGTTAAGCTCGCATCTCTCAGTTCTCTTGCTTTCCTTTGAATTAATTTAATGTTTAGAAGTTACGAAACCAACAGTTGCTCATTCTGTATCAGACAACTGTTAGCGCCTGACTTATTCCCCGGGGTGCCACTGCAGTATGGTGGTTAGTATGATGATATTGTGGCGACCCATTTCCTAGCGTATCCGAACCGACTCACAATTAGATAGCCTACGGGGGTTTGCGAGCACAGAGCTTTGGAGCCTCTGCGCCATGGGGGGCCGGTTGACAGAGGCTTAAAAGTGAGGCTGAAGTTTTCGAATAAAGTTTTTTCCTTCGACTGCAGTTACCGACTCCGTGTCGTAATTTTAGCGCTGCGTGTAGCACACCGCTACAATTGGTGACCCCGACAGTCCAAACGATTTTTGGACCAGAAATGACCGACGCCGCCTCTGTTCATGCGGTTTCGTTGAAACTGCCAGGTTTCTGGACACAGCGCCCAGACCTATGGTTCCAGCAAGCCGAAGTGTGGCGACCCATTTCCTAGCGTATCCGAACCGACTCACAATTAGATAGCCTACCGGGGTTTGCAAGCACAGAGCTTTGGAGCCTCTGCGCCATGGGGGGCCGGTTGACAGAGGCTTAAAAGTGAGGCTGAAGTTTTCGAATAAAGTTTTTTCCTTCGACTGCAGTTACCGACTCCGTGTCGTAATTTTAGCACTGCGTGTAGCACACCGCTACAATTGGTGACCCCGACAGTCCAAACGATTTTTGGACCAGAAATGACCGACGCCGCCTCTGTTCATGCGGTTTCGTTGAAACTGCCAGGTTTCTGGACACAGCGCCCGGACCTATGGTTCCAGCAAGCCGAAGTGTGGCGACCCATTTCCTAGCGTATCCGAACCGACTCACAATTAGATAGCCTACCGGGGTTTGCAAGCACAGAGCTTTGGAGCCTCTGCGCCATGGGGGGCCGGTTGACAGAGGCTTAAAAGTGAGGCTGAAGTTTTCGAATAAAGTTTTTTCCTTCGACTGCAGTTACCGACTCCGTGTCGTAATTTTAGCGCTACGTGTAGCACACCGCTACACTATCATAGCTCGGGGCACCAGAGTTCGGAGTTCAATTCCACTGTACTCTGTAAGCAAGTTTGTACATTCACCCCATGACTATGTGGGTTTTCTCCAAATACTCCGGCTTCCCCCCCACAGTCAAGATGTTCCAGTTAGTAGATTAATTGGTCAATATAAATCGTCCTGTAAATCGGGGGATTATAAATCTGTAATTTGTAAATTTAAATTATAAATTATAAATAGATTATAAATTTGTAATATAAATCGGAGGATTGCTAGGTGATGCCGCTTGAAGGGCTTGAAGAGCCTATTCTGCTCTGTATCTCCAAATGTGACTATTCTTCACAAGTACAAATGGATGTAAAGTCCTGAGGGACGGTAAATGATCAAAAATTACCCAAGACACCCCAGCCTTTTGTGCACCTTTGAAAATTATTTTCCCTATTAGTCTTCTTTTCTGCATTGATCATTTGTCAGTTTTTATGTATAACTTTTCATAACTTCTATTCTATTTCTTTATTTTCCTGCAAATGCTTGCAAGAAAATAAATGTCAATCAGAAAAAGAAATGTAGCATCAAATATCAGAAAGGAAGATTTCTGATTATGTAGAGTCCACGCCAGGACCACCAGACACAAAAGTCAGTTACTATCCCCAAGCAGTAAGGCTGATCAACACCTCCACCCCTTAACCCATCCCTCACCACCATTACTTTATCATTTCATGTCAGTTATGTATAGACACTCCTGTGCCTAGTGTCACTTTATGAACATACAATCTATGTATAAATTCTATCTTACATATTTATACAGTATTTATTATTTCTGATTATTTTTGTCTTCTTTACCTTGTGTTTTTTTCTGTTGCATTGGATCCAGAATAACAATTATTTCATTCTCCTTTACACGTGTGTTGGAAATGACATTAAATAAACTTGAATCTTGTACATATGGCAATAAACTTGACTGAGCGCACAACAGCACAAATTTCAAATGAGATGCTGTAGGCTTGCAGAATCTTCCATTATGGTGACATTCAAGTAATTGGATAATAAATTTACTTTGATCATGTCTCAGTTCAAAGAGACAAAGTTACAAGTTAATTAGTTAAACCCATCACTCCTACTGGGGCATAGGCCACTGACAACAGCTCAGTCCTCAGTCCTGGGCCAGTCTTTCAAATTGCACCCAGGTGTAGCCCATTTTCTTGGTTTCAGCTTCAAAGTTGCATCACCAAGTGTTCATTGGCTGGGCTCTCTTCCACTTTCCCTGAGGACTCCACCTCTGTGCTTGCCTGGTGATGTTTGTACTTGGCTTACACAGAGTGTGTTCTAACCATTCCCATCTTCTTTTCCTTAATTGTTCATCCGCTGCCAGCTGTTCCATGCCAGCTCTGCCATAGATCAATATTGCTGATTACTTCTGGCTAGCAGATCCAGGATTTTTCTTAGAAAGCTATTAATAACCGTCAGCACTTCCCTAATGATTGTCTTTGTTACGACAAGAGCAAACACTATTGATCAAGATGAAAACAGTTCATGCACATCCCAAACCACAGAAGTTAATGTACACTTCATTAGCATTATTGCACAGAGTCTAAGAAATAACAAAATTTAAATCAACATCAACTTGTAAAAAAGAGACATAGTCTGGATGTTGGCATAGTCAATCCTTCTATCCAGCTTACATCTGACCTCACCACCTCTATCTGTTGGCTATTAGAATCAAACAGTCCAACCCAATTACCTAACTGCCACATCTCGAGAACAATTACTTTCAACTTTCTACCAACAGATGGAACACTTTATTTGCAACACATAGATCACATTCTAAACACAAAAGAGATTCTGCAGATGTTGGAAATCCACAGCAACACACATAAAATGCTGGAGGATCTCAGTAGGTCAGGCAGCATCTATGGAGGGGAATTAACAATGGACGTTGAGCTTCTTCTCCACTATCAGATTTCTGAACAGTCCATGAACCATGAGCACTACCTCACTCTTCCTCTTCAAGCCATAGAGTCAAATGCTGAAGGAACTCATCATCCGTCTTCAGAGGGAGCAGAGACCCTTCGTCTTCTGCACAGAAGCTGCCTGACCTGTTGAGATCCTCCAGCATTGTGTGGGTGTTATTGGATCACATTCACTACCCTCAGCACAAACACAATCAGTGCCACCGGACTGAAGGAATACTCGCAAAGAAGAAATGCTATTGGAGAACAATATCTGTTCAATTAAACTCCTGATCCAGGTGACACATCAGTGCAATACGAAAGGAATGCTACAGTCCAGAGGTGCTGACTCTCAGAGCAGACATCATGAGGAAAACATTAACAGCTGCTTGACTTGCCAGCAATGAATGAAAAGGTCTGCTTTATTTGTCACATTTATACATTGTATCCCATATATGAAAATACAAGGACTTGCATCAAAAGCCAAAAGCTTCAAAATTTATTATCAAACTACTCATCTGCTATCATACATAGCCCTGAGATTATTTTTCTTGTAGGCAATCACAGTAAAAATCAATGAAAAACCACAAGATAATCAATCAACCAATGTACAAAAGACAACTATGCAAATACTAAAAGAAAATGTTAATAATAAGAAGAAGCAATAAACATAAAGAACATGAGATGTAAAGTCTTTAAAAGTGTGTCTATAGGTTATGGGAACAGTTGAGTGAAGTTATCCTCTTTGGTTCAAGAGCCTGATGGTCAAGAGTAATAACTGTTACTGAACCTGGTGGTGTGGGACCTGAAGCTCCTGTACTTCTTCCTGACTGCAACATCAAAATGGCACAAGTGTATACAAAACATCCACCAACAGAAAACTGGAGAGCCAGAAGGTTTTTGCTTCAGTATTTATAATGTGATGTATAATGCATCAGGCAAAATTTCTGCACAGAGAAAGGCTTAATATTGCAGGTCAAAATTCTGAAGAAAGGTAATCTGTAACTTTGTGTCTTTGCAACTACATATCAATTAAATAGATGAACACACATGGGAGATGGCTTCAACTAGTGCATTCACACTGCAGCAAGGTGGGGGAATGTGCGTGCATAGGTAATAGGTAACAGATCAATACATAGTGCTAAGGGAAGTCATTGCTCTTGAACAGGGGTCACCAACCTTTTTTGCACCGTGGACTGGCCAATTGGGGGGGGGGGGGGGGTGGTGTTAACAAGACCAGAATACAACGATACACAAAGGAGGTTCCTTATGTCCAGTCTATTCTGCAATTTAATTTACATGGCTCTCAGCACTTGCTTCTGTCCCGCTTGCTCGCGCTTTTTCCCTCTCAAAAAACTCAGTGGGTTTGTCTTTAAGTGCGGGGTGCTTGGACTCAAGGTACCGAGCAGTTTTGAGGGCTTCATTGCCTTATTAGACAGCCTCCTGGCCTGAACTCCAACCTCTGCCCGCCCGCCACCAGCCGCCTTGGCCAGATGCAGCTGGTCATGGGTGGGGTGAGAGGACAAGGTAAGGGCCGGAGATCCCCGTGCACAGTCCAGAGAGAGCGACCGACCGAGCAAGGAGTGCGACAGGGCGCCCCCCCCCCCCCCCCCGTAGGTAGGTAGGTAGGATCTACCGGCCGACAAAAGTTTGGCTAGAGGGATAACTTTCAGATTGCAGCGAGGTATCTCCTCTGATACTTGTGAAATCCTGAGCCCGAATTAGGTCGTCTGTGAATATTTTAGCACTGGTTCCCCACAAACACTCAGTGTGGTAAGCAGGCTTAGAGGCGGCGCCCATCTGTCCACGCTCCAGGCCAGTAGCGACGGCTCTTCTCGCTGGCTGCTCAAGGCCAACCAGTGATCCCTGGCGCGAAGGTATCACTGTGTTTAGGCAACTGATGACCTCGCGTGCATTCAAGTTCAACAGTGGGCTTGACAGGGAATGAGGAAAGGTGCAGCTGACTCGTATCATTTCCTCGCGGCCCGGTGGATAGAGACCACTGCTCTAGAAGAAATAGATCCATACATTACACTCCCTCCCCCTTTAGATTAATGCAAAATAAACTGTATAGGTACAAAGCATTCAATTTCTCTTTCACAAACCCGATTCCAAATAAACATGTATTCACAGTAACAGTCCATAACTAACTTCATAGTTCTAAAAGTTCAGTCTTTTAGGTGGTGCTCTGTTTCTCTCAGGAAAACACCCCTGGACCTGTGGGGTGGCATCAGGTTTGGAAGGTGTCTTCCTTAAGACAATGTTCTGGGTTTCTGGTGTTGCATTGCTGTTAGTGACATGATCATTACTGAGAGGCAAGCTCGGTGGTTCTAATGTGTCAGTCTGGTTGGATGCCGTCTACTTGGGTGTGTTCTTTGGTTGAGCATTGAGTAAATTGAGTAAAACACGTCCATATGACGTCTCCATGTCTGATCTCCAACATCCACTGTGTGAATCAGTGGTCCAGTTCTTGTAGCTATCCTACCAGGTGTCCAGTTGCCTTCTCAGTAATCACATGCTAGGACTTCCTGTCCAATCTCAAAGTTCCTTGCTGCTTCACTTGACATTGCCTGAACTGTCCATTCTGCACTTTCCCCTGTAGATCTAGTTTCAGGAGGTCTATGCAAGATCTCAAGATTCCTACACATAGACAGGTGTTTGATTTGTCATTGCATGAACAGAGTTCTAATACACAAAATGGAAGCTGTCCACCTTGAGCTGCACAGAAATGTGCTCCTTCTCCATCGCCTTAATGGACTTCTTGAATGTTTGGATAAATCTTTCAGCTAACCCTGTTGGGTGGTGAGGAGCTGACTTGAAATGTCTGATGCCATTTTCCTTCATAAACTTCTAGAGTTGTACTATGGAGAGCATTCTGACAGGCTGTATCACTGTCTGATATGGAGGGGCTACTGCACAGGACCAAAAGAAGCTGCAGAAAGTTGTAAATCTAGTCAGCTCCAGCTTGGGTACTAGCCTACAAAGTACATTGGACACCTTCAGGGAGCGGATTCTGAGAAAGGCAGCGTCCATTAATAAGGACCTCCAGCACCCACGCATGTGCTTTTCTCACTGTTACCGTCAAGTAGGAGGCACAAAAGCCCGAAGGCACACACTCAGTGATTCAAGAACAGCTTCTTCCCCTCTGCCATCTGATTCCTAAATGGAATTTGAATCTTTGGACACTACCTCACCTTTTTAAATATCTACACAATGTATGTAGTTGATTTACTTGTTTATTTATTTTTTCTCTCTCTCTCGCTCTCTCTCTGCTAGCTTATGTATTGTATGCATTGAACTGCTGCTGCTAAGTTAACAAATTTCACGTCACATACCAGTGATAATAAGACTGATTCTAATTCTGAATTCTTCTGACGTGTACTGTGGTCCACTGTCACTCACAATTTGTTCTGGTAAGCCATTTCTACTGAAGATGGTCCCCATAGCAGAGACAGTCTTTACTGAGGTGGTTGACTTTATTGGTAGAAGCTCTGGCCACTACGAATGAGCATCCACAGCAATCAGAAACATGGAGTCCATGAATGGCCCAGCAAAGTTAATATGTACTCTTTGCCATAGTGATGTAGTCCACTCCCACAGATGTAACAGTGTCTGTTAGGATGCACTTTGAACTTATTGGCATCCCAAACAGCTTTTGGCCAAGTCCTCAATCTATATATCTATTCCCGGCCACCACACATAACTCTGGGCAAGACTCTTAATCTTGACTGCTCACAGGTGCCCTTCATGCAGATTTTCTAACACTCTGGTTTAGAGAGAACCACAACACAAAATCTACACATTAGCATTCTTTGACAAACCGACAGTTGGTCTTGTCTCATTGAGAGCTCCGGAAACATAGGGTTACCATAAGCTAGCCATCCTCGCATGGTGATTTCATACACTGTTGACTATGTTGGGTCTTTGTAATTCCAAATTTGTTACCGGCAGCTGGTCCCCCGATGCTGTGTGGAAGACCTCTGCTGGGTCACAGAATGAAGACTTTTCTTCTTCAGTTGCCAACAGTGGAAGACATGACGAGCTGTCAGCATTGCTATGTTGCTTGGTACCTTTGAACTCTATGTCATAAGGGTGAGCTCCGAGGAACAATGTCCAACATTGTAACCAGGTAGCAGTCATCACTGGAATTCCCTTCCTGGGATTGAAAATGGACACAAGGTGATCTGTCACTGGCGTAAACTTTTGTCTGTAGAAGTAGTGATGGAACTTCTTTATTCCCCATACCAGACTAAGGGCCTCTTCGTTGATCTGTACATAGTTGCATTTTCATCAGTTATCTTGAAGCAAATGCAATCAGATGTTCAGATCCATCTTTCATACTGTGTGACAAAACTGCTCCAATGGCATAAGGGGATGAACCACAGGCCAGTCTGATGGGTAGTGATGGGCCATAATGGGTGAGCAGTTCATTTGATTTCACCAGTCTCTTTGCTTCCTTGAATGCTCTTTCACTCCTTTCTGACCATTCCCACTTTACTCCTGTCTGTAACAGTGGACTCAATGGGTGCAGCACTCTAGCAATGTTTGGGAGAAATCAGTGGTAGCTGTTTACAAGGCCCAAGTACAATCTTGAGTTGTGACATATTTTCCGGTTTGGATGCCTGTAGGACTATTTCAATCTTCTCGTGACTTCTGTAAGCCATGCTTGTCAATATGTCCACAATATGAGATTTCATTCTTGAGAAACTCACATTTCTCTCTCTTTGTGTGCAGACCATACTCATTCAGTCTGGTCTGGTCAGCACTTTACCAATGTTCTGGAGGTGCTCTTTGTCATTCTTTCCAGTCACTATGATGTCATGAAGGTAACATTGTGTTCCTAAGATATTTCTGATCTGTCGTTATCCCTGTCAGTAACCTCCTCCAATCCACCTGGGCAAGCTCCTCTCTCATGCCTCTGTAATTCCCTTTATTTCATTGCGGTACTGACACATGTGACTTATGCTCTTAAATTGCAGTACGAATTCAATCATATTATGATCAATGACTCCTTTATATTAAGCTCCCTACTAAGATCTCAGTTATTACTCAACACTCAATCCAAGATACCCTTCCTCCAAGTAGGCTCAAGCACAAGCTGCTCTAAAAAGCCTTGTAGGCATTCAACAAATTCCCTCTCTTGTGATCTGACACCAACCTGATTTTTCCCAATCCCCTTGCATATTGAAGTCCCCCCATTACAATTGTAACATTACCCTTATTACATGCCTTTTCCAGCTTCCGTTGCAATCTCGACCCCACATCTCGCCTACTATTTGGAGGCCTATGTATGATTCCCATTGTTTTTTTACCCTTGCAGTTTCTCAACTCAACCCACAGAGATTCAACATTCTATGATCTTATGTCACCTCTTTCTAAAGATGTAATTCCAACAAAGACACACCACACCTTTCTGCCAGTCCTTTTGACACAAATTATATCCTTTGATGTTAAGCTCCCAACTACTGCCTCCTTTCAGACACAACTCAGTCATGTTATCCACTCTATTGAGGCCTTTCAATATTCAATAGGTTTCAATGAGATCACCCCTCAGGCCCCAATGAGTACAGACCCAGAGCCATCAAACACCCATACTATGTTAACACTTCCATTCCTGGGATCACTCTCATGAAATTCCTCTGGATCTTCTCCACTGCCAGCACATATTTTCATCAATAAGCCCAAAAGTGCTCACAATACTCCAAGTGCGGTATGACCAATGCTTTATAAAGCCTCTGCATTATATTCTTTTTTATATTCTAGTCCCTACGACAAGAGGCTGCTGTTACAGAACTGGCTTGAGCAGCAGTTTTCCTGCCCTCAGAAGTTAAATGTATTCAACAAAGCTGCCAACAGCATACTTTAAAGAGCACTGCTGGACACATCTCCTTCTGTGTAACTCCTGCTGAACATGCTAGGGCAAATACTGTGCCCTGTTCGGCAGTATCTAAAGGTATTTTTATGAGCTTTGGAATTTATTTGCAAAACTTTCCATTGTGAGAATGTTTAAATAACTTGTATAAATAGCAACTGGTACGAGTCCTGTCCCAACTTTCCAAACACAACCGACAACACTCTGGTTCTCTTCCACACTGAAGCTTATGCTTCAAGATTCAGGTTTAACATGTGTACATAACAACCTAACTCTATATGTGCCTTTAATGGCAAGATACATTGACATACGGTTAGGATTTGCAGATCATCTCAAAGAAAGAATTAGCTTTATATGTCATCTATACATCAAAACAGTCCAAGGAGGTGATGCCTACACCTGGAGATACTGTGAAAAACTGGTCCAGGACAGAGAAGTCTGTCGAGATATTTTCGGTAACCCACATCCCAGTAGGGATGATGAGTTTAAGTAAGATCAATCTAACCCTTCTCTCCCATATAGCCCTCCATTTTTCTTTCACCTGTGTGCCTAATCAGTCTCTTAAATCTTCCCTAATATATCTGTCTCTACCATCATCTCTGGCAGCAAACGCAATACTCTGATTAAAAAAAACTTGCCTCTGTCATCCCTCCGATGGATTAGCCATGTCTGCCCTGCGAAGAAGTGTCTGGCTAACAACTATCTATATCTCTTAGCATCTTATACATCTCTGTCAGGTCACCTCTCATCCTCCTTCGCTCCAAAAAGGAAGTCCTAGCTTGATTAACCTTCCCTCATATGACATGCTCTCTAATCCAGCTGTACAGCTGAAACATTGCTGAGAAAGATAACCTCCTAATGGGAGAGCACACCCTCACAAAGCACTCAAACACTCAGGGCTCCCCCGCATTTGTGAGAACACTGGAATAGGTTTATCCACAACCTCATTAACCGATGGAGTCGGGCTAAAAGCCCTGACAGAACCTCTTGTTCAGAGACCCTGGGAGCAGTGGACACTGCTTGCAGCTGACACACAGAATGACAACCTGGTGTCAGAGGACCAATTAAACTCCAGGAGAGAGCCATCATGTTGCAATAAGCTTAAGCCCAGGTGGGGACCTTCACAAAACCCTGTTTTCATCCTGCATTGCCTCACTGAATTTACCCACATTAGATAAATTTGCTTCAAGTACCTCACAATTCTCCAAACATTGGTATGATGTGTAACATACGCAAGGGAGCCTCAGTAGTGTAGCAATTAGTGTGACACTTTTACAGTTCAGATTGGATATCAGAGTTCGATTCCGGCATCCTCTGAAAGCATGCTTACGTTCTTCTGGATGGTCCAGTTTACCCCATGGTCTAAAGACAGTTGGTTAGCAGGTTGATTGGAGTTAAGACCCTAAGATATAGGAGCAAATTAGGCCATTTGGCCCATCAAGTCTGCTCCACCATTTTATCATGGCTGATCCATTTTCCCTCTCTTCTACCTTCTCCCCATATCCATTCATGCCCTGACTAATCAAGAATCTATCACCCTTTGCCTTAAATATACCGAATGACTTGGTATCCACAGCCACCTGTGGCAATGAATTCCACAGACTCACCACTCCCTGGCTAAAGAAATTCTTATCTCCATTCTAAATGTACGCCCCTCTATTCTGAGGCTGTGTCTTCTGATCTTAGACTCCCCACCATAGGAAACATCTACTCATTCAATTAACCACATAGCTCCTGATTTCCCAGAGTAGTCAAGAGTTATACAGCAGAGAAACAGGCCCTTCATCCCAACTGGTCCATAGTGGCCAACTAAGATGGTCCCATTTACTAGTGTTGGGCCCATGTGCCTTTCCCATCCATGTCCCTATCCAATTGCCTTTTAAATGCTATTTAATGCAACTGCCTCAACCACTTCCTCTGGCAGCTCATTCCATATAAGGACTACTCTCCAGTGGAAAAATTGCCCCGTAGGTTCTTATTAAATCTCTCCGCTCTCACCCTGCACCTATTTCATTAGGTCTTGATTCCCCAATGCTGGGTAAGACTGTACATTTACCCTCTCTACACACTTACAATTGAATACACCTCTATAAGATTGCACTTCTGTTCCAGTGGAAAACTTCAGTCCTTTGGGTCCAGAAACATCCTTGTAAATTTCTTCAACCTTTCTAGGACAATGGTATCTTTCCTACAACAGGATAACCAAAACCAAACACAATATTCCAAATGCAACATTACATCCCAGCTTTTACACTCAATGCCCTGACTGTCGTAGACCAGCGTTCCAAAATCTTCATCACCCTGTCTCCCTAGAATACCACTTTCAGTGAACTACATACTGCTCCACCGTGTCTACCTACAACACCACTTTCAGAGAACAATGTACTTCACCACCCTGTCTACCCTACGACCTAAGCTTCAGTGAACGATGTACTTCACCACCCCGTCTACCCTACGACCTAAGCTTCAGTGAACGATGTACTTCACCACCCAGTCTACCCTACGACCTAAGCTTCAGTGAACGATGTACTTCACCACCCCGTCTACCCTACGACCTAAGCTTCAGTGAACGATGTACTTCACCACCCTGTCTACCCTACGACCTAAGCTTCAGTGAACGATGTACTTCACCACCCTGTCTACCCTACGACCTAAGCTTCAGTGAACGATGTACTTCACCACCCCGTCTACCCTACGACCTAAGCTTCAGTGAACGATGTACTTCACCACCCCGTCTACCCTACGACCTAAGCTTCAGTGAACGATGTACTTCACCACCCCGTCTACCCTACGACCTAAGCTTCAGTGAACGATGTACTTCACCACCCCGTCTACCCTACGACCTAAGCTTCAGTGAACGATGTACTTCACCACCCCGTCTACCCTACGACCTAAGCTTCAGTGAACGATGTACTTCACCACCCCGTCTACCCTACGACCTAAGCTTCAGTGAACGATGTACTTCACCACCCCGTCTACCCTACGACCTAAGCTTCAGCGAACGATGTACTTCACCACCCTGTTCTAGGCTTCAGTCACCCCACCTGAAGAAATATTTCCTGATTTCACTCCTGAATAGACAGGCCCCAACTCTGGTAACCCCTGTGGACAGTTGAACCTGGTTCATTATTAAACATCAGAATTTCTTCTTCAAACTTGTTCCTAAACACCATTTTCATGGGGTCTCCAATACACAGGATCACACTAGGCTGCAGAGTGTTGAAGACCCAGCCATCTACATTACGGTCACAACCCTCCCTACCATCATGGGCATCTTCAAAGAGTTGGTGCCTCAAAATGGTGGCATCCATCACTGAGGACTCTCACCATCTGAGACATGCTGCCTTGTCATTACTACCATTGGGATGGAGATACAGAGGCCTGAAGCCACACACTCAACATTTTAGGAACAGCTTCTTCCTCTCCACCATCCGATTTCAAAATGGTCCGTGAACACTACCTCATTATTCATCCTTTGCATTGTTTACTTTTGTCATTTATAGTAATTTTTAGGCTTGCACTGTACTGCTGCCACAAAATACATTGCATATGTCACCGATATTAAAACCCATTCCAATTCTGATAAGCGAATTTCCACAGTCCTGCAGAGTAAAGAATTCCAAAGATACACTACCATGAGGGAAGAAATCTCTCATTTCTGTACTCAATTGCTCAACAAAGAGACCACAAATGACGAAATATGGAGGAAGCAATCAATTTGCTGGACTCAGTTTCAATCACTCTTCATCTCATGTTCTTATTATTTATCGCTTATTTATTATTTAATTTTCCTTTTTCTGTTTCTACTTGCAGCTTGTGGGTTTTTTGGGGTTGTTTGTCCTGTTGGGTGTGATCTTTCATTGATTCTACTGTGTTTCTTTGTACTTACTGTGCATGCCTGCAAGAAAACGTATCTCAGGCTTGTATATGGTAACATATATGATAATAAATTTATTTTGAACTTCGAAGGAAATACACCAGAATCTTAAAATTTGCTGGGGGTTGAGGTTAGTATGATAGCAGGTTGTCAATTCATCATTAAACAAGGCCCGTTCTCAAAGCAATGAAAATCTACACCTCATTATATCATACCCCAAGAATGTTCACAAGCCGCTACAAACCACAACAGCATTCCACAGCATTGCCAGTAAAACCATACCCAGGGGAAGACTCAAGAGTTCAGCCAAACCACTACAATCAATACATAATTGGTCCACATTTATACTTCAAATACCCAACAGTACAACAGATACAAACCTGTTGATGGTATCCATCATACAGCCCTCATTACTGGGGGAAAAGCTCCATTCAACATAGGTTGGCACTTCCATTGTATCCTGGACAATGGACTACCTGACTGGCAGACAACGGTTTTTGTGTTTTCAGAGCTGCGTGTCAGACATGGCTATAAGCAGCACTGGAGGCCCACAGGGGACTGTATTGACTCCCTTCCTGTTTACCCTTATACCAGGGATTTTAGATACAACACTGAGTTAAGTCATCTGCAGAAATTCTCTGAGGACTTAGCAACAGTTGGGTATATAAAGGAAGGTTGGGAGGCTGAATACAGAGCCCTGGTGGAGGACTTTGTCAAATGGTGCAAGCTGAATCATCTGCATCTCAACATCAGTAAGCCCAAGGAGATGATGATAGACTTCAGGAAAACTAAGCCTGTGCTGCTCCCTGTTACTATTGATGGTGAGGGCGTGGATGTGGTGAGGATCTACAAGCACCTGGGGGTGCACCTGGACAACAAACTTGAGGCTGTGTATGAGGAGCCTCTACTTCCTGAGGAGACTGAGGTCCTTTGGAACATGCAGGCCTCTCCTTCACGCATTCTACTACTCTGTTTTTGCCGGTACAATCTTCTATGTCGTGGTGTGCTGGGGCAATGGTATCAACATGGATAATGCCAAAAGACTCAATAAACTGATTAGAAAGGCTGGCTCGTTAGCGACCATAAGACATAGGAGCAGAATTAGGCCATTCAGCCCATCAAGTCTGCCTGGATCCCACTCAACCCCTTACACCTGCCCTCTTGCCATATCCTTTGATGCTCTGACCGATCAGGAAACAATCAACTTCCACTTTAAATACACCCACAGATTTGGCAGACTGTGGCAGAGCATTCCACAGATTCACTACTCACTGGCTAAAATAATTCCTCCTTACCTCTGTTCTAAGGGATCGCCCCCCCCTCCCCAATTTTGAGGTTGGGCCCTCTAGTTCTGGATACCCTTACCATAGGAAACAACCTCAGCACATCCCTTCAACATTCAGTAGAGGAGTCAAACTGGACACACTGGAGGCTGTGGCAGAACAAAGTACCCAGCAGAAAATCCTGGCAATTCTGAACAATGTTTCTCACCCTCTGCATGCCACCTTGGCTGAACAGAGGAGCACTTTCAGTAATGGACTAAGACAACTGTGCTGCTCCAAACAGCACTGTATGAGGTCATTCTTACCCTCGGCCATTAGGCTCTATGAGTCAACTTATAGCCAGGGAACCGATGATCCCCTCCTGTTAGACTGTTTGAGGTCACTTATTTTTTTACCCTTTCTTACTTCACTTCTAATATTTGCATATTTGTGCACTTGCAATGCTACTGTGACACTGTAATTTCCTTTGGATCAATAAAGTATCTATCTATCTAACCTCCATCTCCCAGGACACGCCCTCTTCTCATTGCTACCATCAAGGAGGAGAGATACAGGAGCCTGAAGACCCACATTCAGCATTTCAGGAACAGCTTCTTCTCCTCATCCATCATATTTCTGAATAGATAGTGAACCCATAAACACTTCCTCACTATTTTTTGACTACTTAGTCAAGTAATGGCAGCAAATGTTACACAGAACTGAATGAGAATGATCTGTGATTTTTGATTTTGGGGCTTGCAAACAATGTGTTCTGAAATCTGAATCAAATTATAGGTCAATATGAAAAGTTTAAGGAAAAATAACTCTCCAATACCCATGTAAACATTCATTTAATTCATGCCATAAGATAAAATACAGCTCTACCACATTGTCTTCTTTCCCAGTAAAAGCAAAGATTACTAAGTTACCAGAGAAGCAGGAATGCTTTCCTCGCCAAATGTAGCAGGAAACGATACCAACGCCAACACATATTCAATTCAGTTTCATTCAATTAACACCAGCCCTAAGGTCTGTTAATGAATGGCTCTGCTTAAACAAACAGCCTCAGTACATCACTTCATTCAGGGTCTGATTATATTTCAGATTCAGCTTTCCTTTACACCTGCTCCCACAACATAGCCAAGGAAGGACCTACTTAGGGCCACTTCCTTCACTCCTTCTCCAAGTTACCAGTGGGTTCCCCAGAACTCGGGTCATCGTGAAACTTTACCACCATCACCACCCCCCCAACACCAGAGTTCCCTCAAAATCCAGCCGGGATCCCCATCAAGCTCCCCGATATTCATCACCAGCACCATCCTCTGCCCAATTCAGGACACACCTCTCCTCCATACCCACAACCTGAGGGGGCAATAACCCTCCTATCCCCACCCAGCCAGGTCCTGGGTTAAAACAGCCCACTGGCACCCCACCCTCACCACCCTGAGCATATAAGTCAACAATTCTACCACACCCCGCCCCGAGATAACCAAGCACCCAACTCTCAAAGACCCGCAACCCTCTATCTTTCCCCCCCTCACGGGTTCCCTTCTCCTCTCTCACGGACACCCGCGTTCCCTTATCCTCACCCCCCCTCACGGGCACCCGCGTTCCCTTACCCTCACCCCCTCACGGGCACCCGCGTTCCCCTACCCTCACCCCCCCTCACGGGCACCCGCGTTCCCCTACCCTCACCCTCTCACGGGCACCCGCGTTCCCCTACCCCCACCCCCTCACGGGCACCCGCGTTCCCCTCCCCCACCCCCTCACGGGCACCCGCGTTCCCCTCCCTCACCCCCTCACGGGCACCCGCGTTCCCCTCCCCTCACGGGCACCCGCGTTCCCCTCCCTCACCCCCTCACGGGCACCCGCGTTCCCCTACCCTCACCCCCCTTCACGGGCACCCGCGTTCCCCTACCCCCACCCCCTCACGGGCACCCGCGTTCCCCTACCCTCACCCCCCTCACGGGCACCCGCGTTCCCCTACCCTCACCCCCCCTCACGGGCACCCGCGTTCCCCTACCCTCACCCCCCCTCACGGGCACCCGCGTTCCCCTACCCTCACCCCCCCTCACGGGCACCCGCGTTCCCCTACCCCACCCCCTCACGGGCACCCGCGTTCCCCTCCCCTCACCCCCTCACGGGCACCCGCGTTCCCCTCCCTCACCCCCTCACGGGCACCCGCGTTCCCCTCTCCTCACCCCCTCACGGGCACCCGCGTTCCCCTCCCCTCACCCCCTCACGGGCACCCGCGTTCCCCTCCCTCACCCCCTCACGGGCACCCGCGTTCCCCTCCCTCACCCCCTCACGGGCACCCGCGTTCCCCTCCCTCACCCCCTCACGGGCACCCGCGTTCCCCTCCTCTCACGGGCACCGCAATCACGTCCTCTCCATCGGGGGTACCTCCTCTTCCTTTCCCCGCGGTCCTCATTCCCTCCACCGTAAATTCCAACGGAACCAACCCACTTCGCCGGTTACTCGCGATTCCCCCTCGCTCCCTCGCTCCCCGGCACTCGCCAGGTCCCCGCCGGACCGTACCTGGACTCGGACGCTCCACAACCCCGGGGCAGAGCTCGGCTGCTGACGGATCGCGGCGGGTCGGGAGGGACGGAGGGGATTGGAGGGGAGGAGGCGCCTCTGTCGCGCGCCCGTCACTCCCGCGCGCGCGCCGCCGCCGTCACCATCGGTTACGCGCCCCGTGTCAGACGCATTTCACTCTCCAAATTTGGTAGGAGTGGTGGGGGGGATTAACCTCAGACAGTGCCAATTGATGAAAGGTTATGCCAAAGATATCACACTGCTATGTGTAACTTAAGTTGTCTGCAATATATTTTTATTGAGGTTGACAGGGTTTGGAATAAGTGAAATAGCAGCTCAATGCTCACTCCCCTGTGTCGGGCGGCACCCCTCCAGTGGCCCAAACACATGGACCCGACCGGCATCAAACAGGAAGTGGCGTCAGGGTGGTGAAGAGATTTTTTTCAGTCTAAATGAAATGTTTTAAATAGCGATAATCTCAACGATCGTCTCCTTTTATCTTTTAATTCCTAATTTAAGTTGTCATTAATATAAAATTTCGATAATTTCCGTTAGAGATCAACGAATAGTTCGGTGTCCACAGCCAGTGCAGTGCATTCTGGGGATTGTAGTTCCATTTCGGCTCCATTTAAAAAAAGTCTCGTCCTTAAAGGGAAAATTCAGTTCAGCCGATAGTAATTAAAGGCGGGAAGATGCTAGCCCAGTTTGGAGTTCGGTTCTTCTCAGCCAGAAACTTGATAGATCTAACCAGATTGAGGTTAGAAGTTATGCTGCAGCGTTTTAAAACTCTATCTTTAAAGGGAGAGGATGTGTCCTATCGTGGGAGCGTCGAGGACAGAAGGTTCAGCTTTAGAACAGAGATTCGGAATTTCTTTAGCCAGAGGGTGGTAAATCTGTGGAATTCATTGCCACAGACGGTTTGAAGGCTGTCATTAGATGTATTTAAAACAGAGGTTGATAGGTTCTTGGTTAGTCAGGGTGTCGAAGGTTACTGGGAGAAAACCGGAGAGCAGGCTTGAGAGGGACAATAATTCAGGCAAGATGGGCCAGTGGCCACTCTTATGGTGTGGTCTAAGATTTGTGCCCACTTAGTGGGTTTTTTAAACAGTTTTCAATAGAGTTGATAGGGTCAATTTAGAAGCAGTCTGCCACAGGAGATGCTTGAGGTCAAGTGGGTGAACTTGGCTCAGAGATAGTCACTTACCCTCTGCGTTGTGCCCATCCCCCGTGCTAACTAACTGAGCAATCCCTTTAAACTGCTCCTTTCCGAGAACCTATCTGTGTTTTTTTCCATCATAGTGGAGAGTCTAAGACCAGAGAGCACAGTCTCAGAATCCAGGGATGTCTAATTTGAATGGAGTTGAGGAGGAATTTCTTTAGCCAGAGAGTGGTAAATCTGTGGAATTCATTGCCACAGACGGTTGTGGAGGCCAAGTCATTGGGTAAATTTAAAGTAGATATTGATAAGTTCTTGATTGGTCATGGTGTCAAAGATTACAGGGAGAAGGGAGGGAATGGGGTTGAGAGGGGAAATAAATCAGCCATGATAAAATGGTGGAGCAGACCTGATGGGCTAAATGGTCTAATTCTGCTTCTATGTAACATGGTCTTACAGACACAGCAGACTGCTGATGCTGAAAACCTAGAGCAACACAGAAACTGTTGTATGAACTCAGTGGGAGATGGAACTGGAATTGGTTTATTATTGTCACATGTACTGCCATACAGTGAAAAGTTTGTCTTGTTCATACAGATCAAATCATTGCACAGTGCACTGAGGTAGAACAAGGTAAAAATGCAGAATAGAGTGTAACAGCTACAGAGGAAGAGCAGTGCAGGCAGGCAATGAGGTGCAAGGTCATAACGAGATAGATTGTGAGGTCAAGAGCCCATCTTATTGTACCCGGGATAGAAGGTGTACTTGAGCCTGATGGTACATGCTTTCAGGCTTTAGCCGAGGGAAGAAGGGAGATGAGATAAAAGACTTTCATTATACTGACTGCTTTACTGAGGCAGTGAGACTTGTAGAGAGAGTCCACGAGGGGAGGCTGGTTGTCATGGTGAGCTGAGGTGTGTCCACAACTCTCTGCAGTTTCTGGAGGTTCTGTGCAGAACAGCTACCTCACTGAGCCATCAGGCATCACGATTCTACCGGACATCGATGCAATGGTGTCAGGTTGACGAGGACATACTGTACTTCCTCAGTCTCCTGACAAGGGGATGCATTGTGACCTTTCCTAGACATCTTGACATTCAGCATTTTGGATCAAGACACTTCAGAATTGTCTGTGTCCCTCAGATCCTCTAACTTTAACCTTATACCCTGTAGTTGTCGAGTCACCTGTCCTATCTGTGCTTGTTGTGGTTTTATAAACCTTTACCCCTCTACCTTGTACGTTGCAAGGAAAAACCTCCCAGCCTATTCAATTTCCCAAGCACTGCAGTCCCAGTAACATCCGAGTGATTTTTTTTTTCTCTGCACCTTCTATATTTTAAAGCCATCTTTCCTATAGCTGGGTGACCAGAACTGCACCTGGTACTCCAAGTTAGGGTGCATGCACCTGGGTATATTTAAATCGGAGATTGATGGGTTCTTGATCTGTAAGAGGTTCAAAGGTTACAGGGAGAATGGGGTTCAGAGGGACAGTAAATCAGCCATGTTGGATGGTGAAACAGGCTCGGTGGGCTGAATGGGCTAATTTTGCTCCCATGTTGTAAGGTCTTCTGTTCTAGGTGCAGTCTCACTATCCACGTGGACTGTTGAATCATAACATCCCGTTAAAACTAAAGAAGCCATCAACTTCAATCATGATGGGATGATAGTGGACAAATCTGACACAAAAGGCTATTTGGGCCTTCAACATTTACGCTGGCCAAGCTAGAACCACTGGGTTAAAGCTAGCTCTTACTTAGTTTGCTACAAAGTCTGTTGGGTCATCTGAGTGTCCGCACCAGTGGCCCAATGGGTCATCTGAGTGTGTCCACACCGGTGGCCCAGTGGGTCATCTGAGTGTGTCCACATCGGTGGCCCAATGGGTCATCTGAGTGTCCGCACCGGTGGCCCAGTGGGTCATCTGAGTGTGTCCACACCGGAGGCCCAGTGGGTCATCTGAGTGTCCGCACCGGTGGCCCAGTGGGTCATCTGAGTGTCCGCACCGGTGGCCCAGTGGGTCATCTGAGTGTGTCCACACCGGAGGCCCAGTGGGTCATCTGAGTGTGTCCACACCGGAGGCCCAGTGGGTCATCTGAGTGTCCGCACCGGTGGCCCAATGGGTCATCTGAGTGTCCGCACCGGTGGCCCAATGGGTCATCTGATTGTGTCCACACCGGTGGCCCAATGGGTCATCTGAGTGTCCACACCGGTGGCCCAGTGGGTCATCTGAGTGTGTCCACACCGGTGGCCCAATGGGTCATCTGAGTGTCCGCACCGGTGGCCCAATGGGTCATCTGAGTGTCCACACCGGTGGCCCAATGGGTCATCTGAGTGTCCGCACCGGTGGCCCAATGGGTCATCTGAGTGTGTCCACAGCGGTGGCCCAATGGGTCATCTGAGTGTCCGCACCGGTGGCCCAATGGGTCATCTGATTGTGTCCACACCGGTGGCCCAGTGGGTCATCTGAGTGTCCGCACCGGTGGCCCAATGGGTCATCTGAGTGTGTCCACACTGGTGGCCCAGTGGGTCATCTGAGTGTCCGCACCGGTGGCCCAATGGGTCATCTGAGTGTGTCCACAGCGGTGGCCCAATGGGTCATCTGAGTGTCCGCACCGGTGGCCCAATGGGTCATCTGAGTGTGTCCACAGCAGTGGCCCAATGGGTCATCTGAGTGTCCACACCGGTGGCCCAATGGGTCATCTGAGTGTGTCCACACCGGTGGCCCAATGGGTCATCTGAGTGTGTCCACACCGGTGGCCCAGTGGGTCATCTGAGTGTCCGCACCGGTGGCCCAGTGGGTCATCTGAGTGTGTCCACACCGGTGGCCCAGTGGGTCATCTGAGTGTGTCCACACCGGTGGCCCAGTGGGTCAGCTTTCTTTGATTTCCTTCTCTAATTATGCTGGAACTGTTGAAGTGACATCTCCATCTTTCTGCAATCATGCAGACCTAATTTACTGTGTTGGTCATTAAAGAATCAGATTTATTATCACTGATGTGTAGTAAAATTTGTTGTTACAGTTCAATACATTAAAACTTACTACCGTTCCAAAGTTCAAAGTAAATTTATTATCAAACTACATAGAACATATTCAGCATGTGAGCTTCATTTTCTTGCCGGCATTCACAGTAAACAGAAGAAACACAATGGAAGCAATGACAGGCAACACACAACCAGATGGACAAGCAACTAATGTATAAGATAAGGTAAGGAAAGATAAAACTTCATTTATCCCAAAGGAACTTATTGCTGCTAGGTTGCTCAGTCAGAAATATATACTTCAAAATGCAAAATGTAAGTGTAACCCTGGGTTCGGCTAGCGGCTTAATCTATGGGAAGACAGCCCCTGGCCCGGCCAAACTTGAGAAGTCTTGTTTGGGTGGATGCTGCGTGATGTGTCCCCTGTTACAAATCAATACCACGAAATAACAAACAGTACACAACATGCAATTAAATGATTGAGTTTTATAATTCTTAATTTGACTGTAGGGTTAGTAAAGAAAACAAAAGCAGGGGGCCCATTCTCATGAAACAGTCTAATACGCAACATTGGAGCTCACAGTTTTCCCATCTGTTTGTTCTCCATCAATTTCCCCGTCACAGTCAACTCCCGACCCAATTCCAAGTCCACTCCTTCCTGCAGTCAACAACTTCCCCATTCTGGTATCTTCTCTGTCCATTGTCCGCGGAACAAAAGGCCACAAAACCTTCCCTCGGGCACCCAAAAAAGAAAAACATCCCCCCACATTGGCCAGCGCACATTCCAAAGCCTCTGTTATCTCTAGTCATAACCCAAACACTGTGCTACAGAGAAACCATTACATTAGCAGGGAAACCTTTTCCAGGTCGTTACACTCTCCCCACCAAATTTAGCCATGTCTTCATGACTTTGTGTTTTGCAAGAAGGGTTGGCAAATCATCTCAAAGTCCAATCCAGGTGTAAAAGGCAGCGAGATAGCTCCCCAAAGCGATAGGGGTCACACTCTGTTCCCCCAGTGCTGCATAGGCCAGCCTATCTGGTGGTCTCCCAATTCTCTGAGACGTCCATTCCCCCTCACCTAACTCTTCATCTTCCAACACTACTGGGGATACTTCTTTTCTACCTGGCAAGGTCCCTCCCGGCCTATCACTCATGCCAACCTGCAACTCGGACCCCTCTGTCCCTTAGCTAAGCCCCACTTCATCCCTCGCTTGGTCCGCTGCAACCCAGGCTGTCGACAGATAGCCCCCCACCCCCCGCCACTTCACCTGACTCAGTGGAAGAAGGACAGGAGTCTCTTCCTCAATCAATGAGGAGTTAGAGAAAGGCCACACGTACCACACATCCAAATCAGTATCCCTCTCAGGTGGGGACCAGCCTAACCTCACCTGTTGGGAGCGAGGTAGTCACCCCACGTTTCCAAAGAGTCCTCTTACTAGGTGTAGGCTCTAAGTCAGGCTCTGGGTCTACCTACACCTCTTGACCCAGGGGAAACAGGTGGTTCTGATGGAGAATCTTGACAGGCCCCTTCCCCTCCACTGGTTTCATCCAGAAAACTGGTAGGTTTGGCATCTGACTCTCCATCACATAGTGCATAGCTGCCCAGTGGTCAGCCAACTTATGCTTTCCAGGTAGCCCCAAATTCCTTATGAGGACTTGGTCTCCCGGCACATGAGGACCTCACCTTTTGATCATACCTCCTCTTATTCCTTTGATTCTGCTTGGCAGCCGCGACCCCAACTAATTCATAAACCCTTTTCAACTCTCTTCTCATATCAGACTCATAATTCAGATAAATCTTCAGTGGTAAGTTGCTCTCGTCAGTCCCAAAACAAAGGTCAATGGGAAACCTTGTCTCGTGCCCAAACATCAGATAATATAGCGAGTACCCAGTAGCTTCATTTCGTGTACAATCATAACAATGAACCAGATGCTCAATATGTTGACTCCACATGCTCGTCTTGCTGACCTCCAGGGTCCCAACGCTTGACTAGCAAGGTCTGATTAAACCTCTCTGGCTGGGGATCACCCTGTGGGTGATAGGGCATGGTCCTCAACTTCTCGACTCCAAGCATGCCCAGAAACTCACGGATGAGTCTGCTCTCGAAATCCTGTCCCTGATCACTATGTATTCGCCTGGGAAGGCCATAATAAATGAAATACTGCTCCCATAACACTTTTGCCACCATAGTCGCCCTCTGGTCCTTGGTAGGGAAAGCCTGCGCATACCTGCTGTACTGGTCTGTGATGACTAAGACATTCGCCGTATTGCTGGCATCTTGCTTTACTGACAGGAAATCCATGCACACCAGGTCCAGGGGCCCTGCACTCTGCAAGTGGGACAGGGGAGCTGCTCACGTAGGCAGTGTCTTCCACCATATGCATCAAATGCACGAATTGCAGTATTCTTCCACCTCGGACTTCATTCGGGATCAGTAAAACTGGTCTCTGGACAATCCATAGGTCCTTTCAACCCGCGAATGTCCAGAAGCATCATGAAGTGACTTCAACACAATCTCCGATGCTACTGGGGCGGGCAGAACCAGCTGGGAACGCCAAGGTCGGTCAGGAGCTGACGGGACCCGGTAAAGGGTCTGGTTCTGCAACTCCAGCCAAAGCCATTCTGTCAGTAATGGAGGCACCGCTGCGTTTTGTCTTCTCCACCTGAGCCACGTCTCCCTTCTTGACCGTTGACCAAAAGACCACAAAACCTTTGCTCGGGCACACAAGAAAGAAAAACATACCCTCACATTGGCCAGCACACATTCCAAAACCCCTGTTATCTCTAGTCATAACCCATTCACTGCTACAAAGGAAACAAAGAGTAGGGATTAACGGGTCCCTTTCGGAATGGCAGGCTGTGACTAGTGGGGTACCGCAAGGCTCGGTGCCGGGACCACAGCTATTTACAATATACATTAATGATTTAGATGAAGGGATTAAAAGTAACATTAACAAATTTGCAGATGACACAAAGCTGGGTGGCAGTGTGAAATGTCAGGAGGATGTTATGAGAATGCAGGGTGACTTGGACAGGTTGGGTGAGTGGGCAAATGTATGGCAGATGCAGTTTAATGTGGATAAGTGTGAGGTTATCCACTTTGGTGGCAAGAACAGGAAGGCAGATTACTATCTGAATGGTGTCAAGTTAGGAAATGGGGAAGTACAACAAGATCTAGGTGTTCCTGTACATCAGTCAGTGAAAGTAAGCGTGCAGGTACAGCAGGTAGTGAAGAAAGCTAATGGCATATTGGTCTTCATAACAAGGGGATTTGAGTATAGGAGCAAAGAGGTCCTTCTGCAGTTGTACAGGGCCCAAATGAGACCACACCTGGAGTATTGTGTGCAGTTTTGGTCTCCAAATTTGAGGAAGAATATTCTTGCTATTGAGGGGGTGCAGCGTAGGTTCACGAGGTTAATTCCCGGGATGGCTGGACTGTCATATGTTGAAAGATTGGAGCGACTGGGCTTGTATACACTGGAATTTAGAAGGATGAGGGGGGATCTGATTGAAATATATAAGATTATTAAGGGATTGGACCCCCTGATGTTGGGGGAGTCCAGAACCAGAGACCACAGTTTAAGAATAAGTGGTAGGCCATTTAGAACAGAGTTGAGGAAAAACTTTTTCACCCAGAGAGTTGTGGATCTGTGGAATGCTCTGCCTCAGAAGGCAGTGGAGGCCAATTCTCTGGATGCTTTCAAGAAAGAGTTAGATAGAGCTCTTTAAAGATAATGGAGTCAGGGGTAATGGGGAGAAGGCAAGAACGAGTTACTGATTGTGGATGATCAGCCATGATCACAGTAAATGGTGGTGCTGGCTCAAAGGGCCGAATGGCCTGTTCCTGCACCTATTGTCTATTGTCTACAGAGAAACCATTACATCAGCAGGAAAATCTTTCCTGGGTTGTTACATAAGCATTGAAAAAAATACAAAATGTGCAGTAACCGTGCAAAATACAGCTGTGCATTGAAACCATATACTTTTACACTTGAGGAGGAGGAGTTGTAGTGTTATTGCCACGGGGAGAAAGGACCTCCTGTGGCGTTCAGTGGAATCAGTCTGTTACTAAAGGTGCACCTCTGTTTCTCCGGTACGCCATGGAGGGGATGAGAGGGATTGTCCATAGTGCTCCATAGCTCCTGCAGCATGCTCCTCTCAGACACAACCACCAGGGAATCCAGTTCCACCTCAGAACACAACCAGCCTTCCTGACGAGCTTATTGATCTTCCTGGCGCCCGCTGCTCTCACCCAGCTGCCCCAGCGGACTACAGCGCCAAGTACAACAAACTGTGCAAATACAAAAGAGAAATAATAATAATTAAAAAATAAATATGCAGTGCGTATCGAGAACAAGAGATGAAGAGTCCTTGAAAATGAGTTTGTTGGTTGTTGGGGAACAGTGGTGAGTGAAGATATCCTCTCTGGTACAGGAGCCTGATGGTTGAGGGGTCCCTGAACCTGGTGGCACGAGTCCTGAGGCTCCTGCATCTTCTTTCTGATGGTAGTATGAGAAGAGAGCGTGGCCTGGATGTTGGGGGTTCTTGACGATGGGGCTGATTTCCAGCAACAGCGCTCTGAGTAGATGTAATCAGTGGTGGGGAGGGCTTTACTCATGATGGACTTGGCCACATGCACTACATTTTTGTAGGTTTTTCCACTCAGGGGCTTTGGTGTTTCCATACCAGGTTGCAACAGCTGATGAGCAATCTGCCTGAAGCGACAGGTTTTCAGGTGCCAGAAGCCGGCCTTTGTCCCTTCTCTGTCAGTAGAAACAGTTCCGTTGGACTCGGTGGCTAAGCCACACGGGGAAGTCAAGAGATGGACTTGATTGTCAGAGGCTATTTGAGACGCTCATCACTGGGAGCAGTTAATATGTAGTGAGAGCTTATCCCCACAACCACCTCCCGGCTATCACAACCTTGAATCGTGGAGCAATGTAAAATTACTTGCAACAGCATCACAAGCACAGAACATCAGATAGCAACATTCACAAGGAAAACATAATTTAAGCAAGAAAGAACACAAACAAAGAAAGTGCTTTGAAGTGGAAAGTGATGGTAGCGTTGCTGTACTTGGGCAGGAACTGGGGTTTTGTCGGCTGGTTGAAGAATCGAACGCTGAAGGTAGTATATGTTCTTTAAAGGAAGCTTTAAAGATTAGCTTTATTTATCACATGTGCATTGAAATTCAGTGAAATGTGTCGTTTGCATCAGTAACCAACACAGTCCAGGATGCGTTGCAAGTGACACCATGATTCTAGCGCCAACATAGCATGTCCACAACTTATTAACCCTGACCTGTATGTCTTTGGATTATGGGAGGAAACCAGAGTGCCTGGAGGAAACCCATATGGTCACAGGCAGAATAGACAAACTGCTTACAGGGAGCAGTGGGATTGAATCCCGATCAATGACTGCTGGCGCCGTAAGATATAACGTGAGACTTCTTGCTTCAGTACCCTGTATCAGCACTGGAGACACAGAGGGCTATGGAGTCAATGAGATAGGTGCAATGATTGGCCTGAACATGATGGTCAAAGGGTCTGTTTCTGTCCCACTCCATCTTTCTCTTGTGTCTCAGGTTTCTAGCATTTGCAGGAAAGAAGCTGTGATGGTGGTGGAGCAGTGGTGCCCTCTGCTGGTGCGACTGCAGAGTGCGGAGACCTCCTACCGCCCAAAAGGATATACTACTGTATATACATTTATTTATTGAGATGCAGCATGGAATCGCTCAGCTACCCCCAATTTAACCCTAGCCTAATCACAAGGCAATTAACCTACCAACCGGAACGTTTTCGAACTTTTGGAGGAAACCCTCGTGGTCTCAGGGAGAACATACAAACTCCTTACAGACAGTGGTGGGAATTGGACCTGGGTCACTGGTACTGCAAAGTGTTGTGCTAACATACACTACTGTGCCAACCACATTTACATGGTTTAGGAATTTGCTGTGTTGTGTTGGTCAGGGTGTGACACCCACAAAAAAAAGCATTCAATTATAAAGTACAAAGAATTATATAAAAATAGAGTTTAAAGTACAGATATGGAATAAAATTAGCATAAATACATAAATACCAGCTTGTATTTACAATGTAAACAGCATTATAAAAAGTTTTTTGAAGTGTTTACAGTGCAGTGATGGGGGGAATAGATCAAAGGGGTGGGGGGAGCTAACTAGAATGGTTCATCAGATTAACTGCCTGGGGGAAGAAATTTTCAAGATGGCTACAGGTTTTTGTTTTAATAGCCCTACAGTGCTTTCCAGAATGGAGCTTTTGGAAATGCCAGTATGCAGGGTGGGTAATGTCTGCCCCTTTCTTTGTCCTGGACACCTACAAGTCCTACAGTGATGGTAGGCTGCAGCCAGTGACCTTTTATCCTGACCTGACAGTTTCCATAAACTGTGAGAGGGCACTGCACTAAATCAGACAGTAATGGCTGATGTGATGATGCTCTCTATGATGACAAAGTAGAATTGCACAGGTAAGTTCTGAGGAGGATGGAATTTTACCAACTGCAGCAAGAAGTGCGTCCTCTGGTGTGTTAAGTGTCTAACTTACCTGCTCATCAAAAGCCATTTCCTCATGTAAGGAGAATTTCAGCTCTCCAACTAGCTTCTGTTTAGATGATGACGTCACTGCGCCAACAGGGTTGAAATCTCATGCACAGAAATCACGCAGCCTCTTTTCGCTCTGTAGTTGAGGATGATGCCGAAACGGTAAACAGTGGAAGTGTGCTGCAGGAAAGAGGGCCTGTGCACACATCTTAGATCATTTTTTTGTCACTGTGTGTATGCTTAGTGTCTGTTTTGTCCTACCACTTTGGGCACTCAGTTCAGGTACGCATTTGTAACAGAGTTTGGCTTGAAGGGTTTTTAACTGAATGTTTAATGTCAGTCTTGTCCTGTAAATAAATAGTTAACCTACTTTTGAGTAAAGTTTCCTGCCTCCACTCACCAAATCTGTGAACCAATATGATTCATTGCAAACACTCAGTGAAACCAGGAACTTTCTTGCTCAGCTGCTGGGCATTCACGCCGCCTCCCCCCCTCTCCCCCCTTACTGAACCCAGGATATGGTTACAGAAAGTCTGATCACCTGGCTGTACTTCTACTCCCTGAGTACAGGCAGAGACTGAAGACTGCAGCACCAGCAGTGAGGACCAAGAAGGTTTGGACAAGGGAAGCACAGGAGTGTCTACAGGACTGCTTTGAATTGGTGGACTGGACCGTGTTCAGGGATTCATCTTCGAATCTGGATGAGTATGCTGCAGTTGTTACCGACTTCATTAAAACCTGTGTGGATGAGTGTGTGCCCACAAAAACTTGTTATATATTCCCAGACCAAAAACCATGGAGGAACCAGGAGGTTTGTAGTCTGCTGAAGGGTAGGCTGTGGCTTTAAGTCTGACAACCCAGGTTTGTACCAAGAAAACCAGATATGACTTGCGGAGGGTTATTTCAAGGGCAAAGAGACAATTTCAGGCGAGGTTGGAGGTAACATGGGATGCAGGTCAACTTTGGGAGGATTTGTAAGACATTACTCCCTACAAAGCGAAACCCAATAGCATGAATGGCAGCGATGCTTCCATTGAACTTCTATGCCTGCCTTGAAAGGGAGAATATAACTACAGCTGTGAAAATTCCTGTTACACCTGGTGACCCTGTGATCTGTCTCAGAAGCTGATGTTAGGCTGACTTTCAGGAGGGTGAATCATCGCAAGATGGCAAGCTCCGATGGAGAATCTGGTCAGCCTGTGAAAACCTGTGCCAACAAACTGGTGGGAGTGTTCAAAGACATTTTCAGCCTCTCACTGTTATGGGCAGAAGTTACCACCTGCTTCGAAGGAGCAACAGTTGTACCAGTGCCTAAGAAGAATAGCGTGAACTGCCTCAATGACTATTGCCCAGTACACTCAGAATCTACGGAGATGAAATGCTTTGAAAGGTTGGTCATGGCTGGAATGAACTCCTGCCTCTGCATGGACCTGTGCCCACTGCAATTTGCCTATTGCCACAAAAGGTCTACAGTGGATGCAATCTCAATGGCTCTTCATACGGCCTTAGATCACCAGGACAATACAAACACCTCTTTCAGGATGCTGTTCGATGATCATAGTTCAGGGTTTAACACCATCATTCCCACAGTCCTAATCAATACATTACCGAACCTGGGCCTCTGTACCTCCCTCTGAAATTGGATCCGCAGCTTCCTAACTGGAAGCCCATAATCTGTGCAGATTAGTGATAACATCTCCTCCTTGCTGACGATTAACACTCATGCACCTCAGGGGTGTGTGCTTAGCCCACTGCTCTTACTTTCTACATACACATGACTGTGTGGCTAGGCATAGCCCAAATACCATCTATTAATGGACGAGGAGGAACACAGGAACAAGATGGATCAGCTGGGTGAGTGTAACATTACACTCAATGTTAGCAAGACCAAGGAATTGACAGTGTAATTGAGGGTACACAGACCTGTCCTCATCGAGAGATCAACAGTGGAAAGGGTGAGCAGATTGAAGTTCCTGGGTATCTGAGGACATATTGAAATGATTACAAAGAAGCTATGACAGGGGCTATATTTCATTAGGAGTTTGAGGAGACATGTCACCAAAGACTCACAACTTTGTCCAGACCTACTGTGGAGAGCTTTCTAAATTGTTGCATCACCATCTGGTGTGCAGGGGCCTCTGCACAGGATCGGAAAAAGCTGCAGAGGGTTGTAAGCTCAGCCAGCACTATTGTGGGCACTAACCTCACCACCTTAGAGGACATCTGTGAAATGTGATGCCTCAAAAAGGTGTCATCCAGGACGTGCCCTCTTCTCATTCCTACCATCAAGGAGGAGGTACAAGAGCCTGAAGACACACACTCAACATTTCAGGAACGGCTTCTTCACCTTGTCTATTAGATATCTGAATGGTCCATGAACACTACCTCACTGTTTATTTGCTTATTGTTTATTTATTTAATTATCAATTGGTTGATTATTGTAACCTGAAGTACTTTTTATGTTTTGGACTGTACTATTGCCACAAAACAACAGATTTGTCAGTGATAATAAACCTAACTCTGATCTCAGCACCGTACCTGGCCACAGAGAACTCTCGGTGCCAGTGGTGGACACTAAGACTGCAGCTATTTCAGCAGCCCTGTACACCACAGAGAGAGTTTAACTCTCACCATGACCTCTGGAGCCATGACCAGTCCAGGCGAGAGCGAAGAACAAAACTACAAAAGCAATTACCCAGGCTGACCCGATTAGAACTGTACATCGGTTGATGAGGTTCAACCATGGATGCTGTGTTTACACAAGCTGTCTTACACGAGCCAGTGTATAAGCTAAGGAAGTACGATATGGAGAGCAAGTTGTCTGTGCAGCAGGCTCCTTCTCTCAACGTGGCTGATGAATCCAAAGGAAATACAGAGACCGATACAGTTTGACACCAGCGGTGTTGCAGGAGTCACCGTCAGCATTGAGTTCAGCTCTGGATTTTTCCTTGAGGTTAACTCCCAGTCTTCCCCATGAGTAGGTATAGCTGCAAGGCCGCAGAGGTTTTGAGATCAGTTTTCCGTCTCCTCCATGAACTGTCAACCACAGCTGACAAGCCCCATTGCCCAAAGCAACTGGTTTTAAGGTTCCAGAAACCCACCTTTGCTCCTTCTAAGAGAAGGAACTGTTTAATAGCTACGCCACATGTGAAGATCAGGAACAAAGACTTGGTTGTCAGAGGCACACCATTGGGAGCATTTAAGAGGCAGTGGGAGCTCGGAGTCCCAGTGGGTCTCTGAAACAGTATCCACCAGCACTGGGTTCAGTAAGGTGGGAGTGTGCAGGTTAATGGAACGTCAAACAGTACAGCACACGTACAGGCCCTTCAGCCCACAATGTCTGTGCTGACCATGATGCCAAATGAATCTAATCCCACCTGCCTACATAAGATCTGTATCCCTCCATTCCCCACGTGTCCATGTGTTTCTCTCTCTATGCCTTTTAAACCTCATATTCATATCTGTCTCTGCTATCACCCTGCAGTCCATACTGGGCACGCATCATTCTCACTGTAAAAAAAAACTTGCCCCACACACTTACTCAGAACTTGCCCTCTCTCACCATAAGTACATGTTCTCTGCTGTTGCCCTTTCTAGGCTGGAGAAAAGAACTCCTACCGTAATACCCTGTATTACTTTACTAACCTCTATCACAGGGGTGCTGATAGTGTGTGCCCAAAATGCTAATAATCCTCTAAAAATTTATTTTGTCATGGTAATTTTGAGTAGAGATTATAATTGATGACTAAACGAACTTAATTCATTGTCATCTGATGGTACATGTACACAACCATACGAAAGAAAGTTCCTCCGGATAACGGTGCACCCACAAAACGTATATCACACACAGCACATAAAACAAACCTTTCCCATAAATAAATCAATATGGGTGGCAGGGTGGGGATACGTCTCTACCAAAGGAGGTGTGAGGTGCTCCTTCCCTGCAGGTCACCCTTGGGCAAGGTGAGGCAGCTGCTTAGGCCCTCCCCCTCCCCCAGATCAGGGTCATCTTGATCCACGGGAGTGGGTGCTGGATGGAAATATGAGCAGCTGGTGCATATCACAAGTCCTGGTTATGCGACCACTGATGCCAGGCAGACAATCTTTGGCAATGGCAAAACACTTATGTAGAAAAATTTACCGAGAAGAATTGCGGTCTGGAAAGACCATGATTGCCCACGTCATACACATACCAAATGAACAAAGGTAATAAATATAATTCAAAATGAATAGGTAAAGGATAAACACCTTGCTGTCGTCGTGACGAGGCCTCAGTAGTGGCAAGATATTCAATACGTAACAATAATTTGTCACACCTTGAACTGGCCACCAGAGGGAGGCAGAGATGAATGTGCCAACCCCTCCTGCTCACCTCCATATTAGGCTAATTATTAGTCCATTGTTACTATCTGTGCCTTATTGTAGCCCTATAGAAGTTCCTTGTCCTCTTGTTTCTTTGCTCATTCGGAGTTGTCTGCATCGGAGGGCCACTGTGTCGGAGATGTTACTGAAATTCTGAGATTTATGGCTGGACTAGATCATCGAGGCCGCTTTCAGCTCTGTTTTTTTGTGTTTCTTGTGGATTGGCGGGCTGGAGTTTGGGTGATCTGTTTTTTGTGCAAGGGAGGGGTAGAGTGTTAGGGGTTTGTGAGTTTCATCTCTTTTTCTTTTCATGAAGGGGGATTGATGCCTTTCAAATACTTGTATTGTTTTCTGTATTCCTTGGCTGTCTGGAGAAGAGACAAGTTTCAGGGTGGTATTCTGCATAGATCTTTGATCTTTTGTAAGTGAAGCTTTGCCTTTGTTTGTAGGAATCTCTAATTTCTGAAATTTTAGTTCATGCTTTTTAAATTAATTTTGACTTTGCCTGTGAGTTTGTTTGGACCTTCTGCCTGTACCTTGTCTGCCAAGGAATCCAGTGAACCCTCGTTGAATTTTTTCCTAGAATTTTGTGTGACTTTTCTCAGCAATTGGGTTCACGCTGTCCAGTGTGAGGGAAGTTAAAAAGTGAAGGAGCTACCTAGTCAGCTGTGACAGAGGTATAGGTTTTTTAAGGAAAAAGGATGATCCCTGTTGCTTATTGTTTTACTGTTAATAAAAATAAAACAGACATTGAAATAAATAAAGCATTTTAGAAAACCTGTTCTAAACTTAATAGTCATCTTTTTAAAAGATAATTGCTGTTCATGGAGGTGCTGAACTACACACAGTATTTGCTGTTATGACCACATTGTTGTACACTATCCTCACATCCTGCCCCATACTTTGTAATTGGCAAGGTCTGTCCTGTGTGCGTCTAATGTGCTTATCTACATCTCGTGTGTGTGTCTTGCTGTTACTGTCCATCCACTCTCCTCCGGTGACTCATACCCTCTTAGATGAATGGCCGTGTCTCACCTTTTTCATTCTTCACCCTTGATGTTTTTTGCCCTCCCACTTTCCTCTTCTTCAGTTCCCCACTCTGGCCTTTCACCTCTTCTCCTCCCCTGTCCTATCAGGTTCCTTCTTCTCCAACCTTTTATCTTTCCCGCTGATCACCTCCTAGATTTTCACTTCATTCACTCCACCTGGTGATACTTATCACCTTCTAAATTGTCCTCCTTCCTCTTCCCCCGCCACCCCACATCCCCACTCCTTCTCGGCCAGGGTTCTGTCCTCTTCCTTTCCCGTCCTGATGAACGTGAAACGTTCACTGTTTATTCCTCTCCATAGATCCTGCCTGATTTACTCCAGAATGTGTTATGTGTTGCTCTGGATTTCCAGCACCTATTGTGTTCAAGTCAGGACTGTGTTGGGCTGTTTCCCGAGCTTTGCCCCACCTGCCCTCAGCCTGTAATAGCTGCCATGCCCACCAGATGGCAGTGTCGGCCAGCAGCGGGGGTAGGGTGTTGTATGAGTGCAAATGCCCACCAGCCTCAGCTGCTTGGCTTATTTATCTTATTTTTCTTACAAATAAATCTTATTATGAACCTTCTCTGTGGTTTGACACCTTGTCGTGGTGGAGAAGCTTGTGTGGTCCTGAGATCCAAAGAGCGATGCCTTCTGGGGCTATGCTCCTGGTAAGGTCACCCATGGTGATAAGGTCGAGGGTGAGGTCCCTGACAAAGAACAATCCAACCAAGACCTCAACCGTGGAACAGGCGGACAAAGATACTTCGAACTCAGCGGCTGTGAAGGCAGATGAAGGCTGCAACAAATCCATCAGCTCCAATCGTCGTGGTGTCCATGCCATTGGAATCAGTTGGTTGATCTGTGAAGTATCGTGTGGAGTGCAACATCAAGTACACGTTAAACAAATACACACACAGGTGTCTTCGCCCTGTGGAAATGGAACAAAGACCATCATCCTCAACCTCGAGGGATAGCCACGATGACGATTTATGAATCAGCACACTTTAGAGCGTTGACCCACAACAAAGAATCCTAAAGTTCCACACCACCAGGTTCAAGAACAGTATTTCCCTTAAACCGCTCAGTTCTTGAACCATCCAGCACAACTCTCATCACTACAGATCAGCAACACTATCTGCTTTGTCCATCTTGACCTAAAATAAACATTATTGTTCTGTGTTTTCTTGTCAAAACCGTCTTTAATTTATGTTTAATATATATTTTTCTGAATGCTGCCCATGTGAAATATATGCTTATTGATGCAATTACAAAGAAGGCACAACAGCAGCTATATTTCATTAGGAGTTTGAGGAGATTTGCTATGTCACCAAAGACTCTCACATATTTCTGTAGAAGTACCGTGGAGAACATTCTAACCGGTTGCATCACCATCTGATAAGCGGGGGGTGGGGTGGGGGGCACTGTATGGGCTTGGGAAAAGCTGCAGAAGGTCGTAAACTCAGCCAGCTCCATCATGGGCACTAGCCTCCCAGCATCAAGGATATCTGCAAAGGGCAATGCCTCAAAAAGGCAGCGTCTGTCAGTAAGGACTCCCATTACGTGGGACATGTCCTCTTCCCATTGCCACCATCAGGGAGGAGACACAGGAGCCTGAAGGCACACACTCAGTGATTCAGGAACAGCTTCTTCCCCTCTGCTGTCAGAACAGACAATGAATTCATGTACTCTACCTCACTACCTTTGTCTTTTAGGCTCTTCTTGCACTACCTTTTAAAATTATAATATATATATATATGTTTCTTACTGTAATTACCAGTTTTTATGTTTATGTACATTATTGCAATGCACTGCTGCCACAAAACAAATTCCACAAGTGTCTGTGATAGTAAACCCAATTCTGATTCTGATGCCTGTTTTTCATTAGACGGACAAACACATGGAAATGTACTTGTATATCTGACAATGTCTGACTGTAATCCACTGTATACAGCAGGGATTGTATTCGGGCCCAGCTATTCACAGTGCACATTGGATGAGGGAACAGATTTGGATGTTTTACTCCTGTTGAAGGGTCATCGTCATTCATTCCTCTCCATATAAGCTGCCTCCTCCAAGTGGACCACAACCCTAAGCCTAATTAGGCCTGATGTAAGGTTTAGGGGCTTGCGTGCCTCAATGGCCCAGAGAGCTATGTTGGCAGGAGTCAGGGCTTCATGCCAAACAGGTGAAAGGGTAGAGGCCCGACTAAGAGGGGTCCACTGGTCCTCCAGGATTGGGCGTTCAGTTCAAGGCTCACAACCCTGACTGGTCAAAAAACTACTGTTATGAAAACAGCAATGAAGAATACTTCTTTGTGGCTGAGGACAGATAGAGTTGGAGGACCTTCATTGCTGCCCTAAAGATCAGAGAAATAACAGGCAATGAATTAATAATAGATGCTGCCTGACCTGCTGAGTTTCTCCAGCATTTTGTATGTGTTGCTCTGGATTTCCAGCATTTGCAGAATCTCCTGTGTTTGTAACTTTGGCTTTGAAATGTTGAACATTTTTTCTTTTCACACTGTCTGGGTTGTACTGTTATCAAGTTACCTCTCACTGAAGCTTCTGTCCCAGGGTGATAAGATGGACTCGTGAGCTCTCAATCTACCTCGTAGTGATCTTGCACCTTCATCATAGGCTCATAACGTCAGATAATAAATACAAAAGACTGCAATCCAGAGTGTAAATTTTATTTAATTGTTGTTATTCTTTTCAATGTTGCTTATCAAATGTCAGACACACAAACTGCTGGAGGAACTCAGCAGGTCAGGCAGCATCTATGGAGAGGAATGAATAATCCATGTTTAGAGCTGAGACAAATCCTGATGAAGTGCCCAAAATGACAACTCTGGTCCTCCAGGAACTCGAATCAGGTTTGTTTGAAGAAATCGCTGTCCAATTATCATCAGCATATCACTTACAGCACCAGGGGTCCGAATACACTTGATAACTGCTATACTACCATAAGAAATGCCTGCCTTTCTTGGACTGCATTTTTGGGAAATCTCATCATTTGGCTGACCTCCTCCTAGGTGCATACAGGCAGAGGCTAAAGAGCAAGGCTCCTGAGATCAGGACAAGAAGGTGGTTGTGAGAGGCAAAGGAACATGGGACTACTTTGAGTCAGTGGACTGGGCTGCTTTCAAGGACTCATCCAAAGGCTCTAAACAGAAACCAGGAAATTGTAGGCTGGGGAGTGTGACATCAGTTGTGGGAAAACTATTCTAAGGCACCAGATACTTGGATAGATATGGGTTGATTAAGAATAGTCAGCATAGCTTTGTGTGTGAGAGGTCATGTCTAACCAATCTCATAGTTTTTCAAAGAAGTTATGGAAAGTGGATGAAGGCAAGGCAATGGATGTTGTCTTCCTGGGCACCTGACAAGGTCCCGCGTGGAAGGCTGGTCAAGAAGGTTCAGGTGCTCACACTGAGGATGGGTTAGTTAATTGGATTAGACATTGGCTTTGTGGGGGAGGTCAGAGAGTGGCAGAGGGTTGCTTCTTTGACTGGAGCCTGTGACAAGTGGGGTGCCGCAGGGTCTGGTGCTGGGTCCGTTGTTGTTTGCCATCTATATCAATGATCTGGATGATAACAGGATCAGCAAATTTGCAGAAGACACCAAGACTGGGAGTGTAGTGGACAGTGAGGAGGGCGATCATGGATTGCAGTGGGATCTGCGTCAGCTGGAAAAATGGGCTGAAAAACGACAGATGGAATTTACTGTAGACAAGTGTGAGGCTTTGAAGTTTGGTAGGAGCAACCAGGGTAGGTCTTACACAGTGAACAGTCCGGCACTGAGGACTGCAGTAGAGAAAGGGATCTAGGAATACAGGTACATAATTCATTGAAAGTTGTATCACAGGTAGACAGGGTCGTAAACAAAGCTTTTTGCATATTCGCCTCCATAAATCGATGTACTGAGTACAGGAGATGGAATGTCATGTTGAAGTTGTGTAAGACATTGGTGAGGCCTAATTTTGAGTATCGTGTGCAGTTTTGGTCACCTACCTACAGGAAAGATGTAAACAAGGTTGAAAGAGTGCTGAGAAGATTGTAAAGGGTCTGGAGGCCCTGAGTCATATAAAAAGACTGAACAGGTTAGGACCGTATTTCTTGGAACATAGAAGGTTGAGAGGAGATTTGACAGAGGTATTCAAAATTGAGGGGTATAGATAGGGTAAATGCAAATAGGCTTTTTCCAATGAGGTTGGGTGGGATACAACCAGAGGTCATGGGTTAAGGGTGAAAAGGGTGAGACGTTGAAGAGGAACATGAGGGGAAACCTCTTCACACAAAGGGTTGTGAGAGAGTGGAATAACCTGCCAGAACAAATGAGCTCGATTTCAACGTTTGGTTAGGTACATGAATAGTAGGGATATGAAGGGCTGTGGTCCCAGGACAGTTCAATAGTAGCAGTTTAAGTGCTTTTCAGCATGGTCTAGATGGGCCAAAGGGACTGTTCCTGTGTTGTACATCTCTATGACTCTGTCAGAGGATCTGAATGAACACACCACAGTTGTCACAGACTTTATTAAAACAGTCATTGATGAGTCTGTCCCCACCTTCTGAATCCAGAGCCTCTGGATGAACTCAGTGTGCTGGGGGCCAGATCAGTGGTGTTCAGGTCTGGCGACCAGAAAGCCATTTAGCATACAAATTGACAATTCTGGACCAAACTTGATCACAGCTGTGACAGGGCCCAAAAGTTATCAGTGAAAGCAGGCGATAGTGGTGACTCCCAGGTGAGCTCAACGCCTTTTTTACTGGCTTTGACTCAAAACGTGGAGGCAATGAGCCTGTGATTTCAGTCTCTGGGGCTGATGTGAGAGCATCCCACCCTGTCAATGTACCTGGCCAAGTACTAATGACCTGTGCTGACCAACTATCCGGGATGTTCACCTCTCATTTCAGCCGTCTGAGACACTCACCGGCTTCCAGCAGGCCCAAGAGAAATGGTAACCTACCTCAATGACTCAACCAGTAGCACTTACATCCACAGTGATGAAGTGTTTTGAGCAGTCGGTGATGCAACTTGTCAGCTCCTATCTGAGAATGACTTGGATCTGCTCCCACTGGAGGAGAATACAGCGGGGATGGCAGATGTAGATGTTTTTAGACAGAGTGGTGGGTGTGTGGATCATTCTGCCAAGGGTGGTGGTAGAGGCAGAAACATAACTGAACCATTCACACAACCTATGGATTCACTTTCAAAGACTCTTCATCTCATTTTCTTAATGTTTATTATTATGATTTACTTTTTTTTCTTATCTGCTTTGATGGACGTCTGATGAAGGGCTTCAGCCTAATACATTGACCATTTCCTTTTTTTCATGGATGCTGCCTGGCCTGCTGAGTTCATCCAGCATTTTGTGTGTGCTGCTTTCCTTTTTGTTTACCTGGATGGCATACTTGTCACCAGTGCATCCAAATCCAAACACGTATCCCATCTCCGCACACACCGCACTTAAACCAACACGGATTGATTATTAACCCTACTAAATGCCAGCTTGGGTTGTCAACCGTTGACTTTCTCAGCCAACACGCCTCTGCAGAAGATGCGAAACGCCTCCCAGCAAAAGTAGCTGCTATTATGGATTTCCCACTGCCTTACACCTTTAAAAAAAACTGCAGGAGTTTTGAGACATGGTGAATTTCTAGCACTGCTTCATTCTGCAAGCTGCTCAACTTATGCTTCCCCTGTTTTGTGCGCTTGAAGGCAACACCCTTAATCACATGCTTGACTGGTCCGTGGGCATGACCGGGGCGTTTGCTGACACCAAACGAGCTTTCTCTGGTGCACTGGCTCCGCAGTGACCCACAGCCATTACTACTGACGCTTCAGACTCTGCTGTGGGTGCTGTGCATGAACAGGGGCTCGGAGGTGGGTGGTAGGACGCACCTTCTTCAGCCGGCAGCTCCGGCCCCCGAAGGAATAGCAGGATATTTGACCATGAGCTTCATGGTCTCTACCTGACTCCACCATTTTCATTTTCTCTTAGAGAGTTGCCATTTCCCAGTGTTGGTCGACCCAAACCCCTCGTGCACGCGATGGCCAAAATATCAGACCTTTGGTATGCAGAGCAGCAACAGCAAATGGCCAATGTATCAAAGTTCACAACTGATATACACCATATCGAGGGGGAAATAATGCAGTGGTTGATTGTCTCTCATGGCCAGCCACTAACGCCATACCCACAGGGGCTGACAATGTCAGCGTAGCATCCAACCAAGCTACTGACCCGGAGGTCCAGGCTTACCGCACAGCAGTCACAGGCCCGTGCTTGGCTGACATTAAGTTCAGGGAAGCAGGGGTTTCTCTCCTGTGCGATGTCCCAACTGGTTACCATCGCCCCATCATGCCCGCAAACTGGAAGTGGACAGTTTTTGACTCCACACGTGGCCTCTTGCATCCAGGCCAGAAGGCCTCACACAGACTGGTTGCTCTAAAGTTTGTGTGACACAGCCTTTGAAAGGATGTGCACGATGGACTGCAGCCTGTGTGGAGTGCCAGTGGGCACAAACAAACCATCATGTTCAGGTGCTATTGGCACCTTTTGAGGTCCCTGAAAAATGGTGTAGGGCAGGTGTAGCACTTACAATAAGTGCCAGGAGGTAGATCAGCTGGATGTACAAGAGAGTCAGATACGAAGAAATCCCTGCAGAAAGTGGGGTGGGCTTGGTGGTGGGATCCCAATGGAGATCGCAAAAGTATGGAGAATTATGTGCTGGACATGGAGGTTGGTGGGGTGGTAGGTGAGGACAAGAGGAGTCCTATCTCATCTTTTTTTTTCCAATCTTGATGAAGGGTCCTGGCCTGGAACATTGACTGTTTACTCTTTTCCATAGATGCTGAGTCCTACATCATTTTGTATGTGTTGCTAAGAAATAATGTGCTAGCTTTGGAGAGGGTCCAGAGGAAGTTTATGAGAATGATCCCAGGAATGAAAGGGTTAATGTGTGAGGAGCCTTTGAAGGCTCTGGGCCTGTACTTGCTGGAGTTTAAAAGAATGAGGGGGATCTCAATGAAACCTATCAAATATTGAAAGGTCTAGATTGAGTGGATGTGGAGAGGATGTTTCCTATAGTGCAAGTGTCCAGGACCAGAGGGCACAACTTCAGAATAGAAGGATATCCCTTCAGAACAGAGAGGAGGAGGAATTTCTTTGGCCAGAGGGTGGTGAATCTGGAATTCATTGTCACAGACAGCTGTGAAGCCCAAATCATTGGATATATTTAAATCAAAGATCGATAGGCTTTTGATTAGTAAGGGCATCAAAGGTTACGGGGAGAAGGCAGGAGAATGGAGTTGGGAGGAACAATGGATCATGAAGAAATGTCAGAGCAGACTGGATGGGCCAAATGGCCTAGTTCAGCTCCTAGGTCTTATGGTCAATAAGATGGACTCTTGACCTCACAATGACCTTGCACTTTATTGTCAGCCTGCACTGCACTTTCTCTATAACTGGAACAATTACTTCTGCATTCTTATTTTCCCTCGCACTCCCTCAATGCACTGTTGTAAGACAGTGAAAAGCACAAAGTTCCTTGGTGTACACATAACAGATGATCTAACCTGGAGTCACACCACTCACTAGTCAAGAAGGCACAACAGCTTCTACACTTAATAAGCACAAGAGATACTGCAGATGCTGGAAATCCAGAGCAACACACACAAAATGCTGGAGGAACTCAACAGGCCAGGCAGTATCTATGGAAATGAATAAACAGTCAACGTTTCGGGCTGAGCCTGGAAAGGAAGGGGACAGAAGCCAGAATGAGGTGGGAGGGGAAGGAGGGCAGCTGAAAGTGATGGGTGAAGCCAGGTGGGTGGGAAAGGCAAAGGGGTGGAGAGGAAGGAATCTGATAGGAGAGGAGAGTGGACCATGGGAGAAAGGGAAGTGGGGAAGGAGGAGACCCGGGGGAGGTGATAGGTAGGTGAGAAGAGGTAACAGGCCAGAGAGGGGATTAGAGGAAGAGGGGAGGGATATTTTTTACTGGAAGGAGAAATCAATATTTTTGTCATCAGGTTAGAGGCTACCCAGATGGAATATAAGGTGTTGCTCTTCCACCCTGAGTGTGTCCTCATCTTGGCACAAGTGGCGGCCATGGACTGACATGTTGTAAAGGATATGTGAATGGGACTTAAATTGTTTGGCCACCAGTAAGTTCCACTTTTGGTGGATGGACACTTTTATGAGGAGATTGTGGCTTGCAAAGCACCCATTATAACAACTTTCTACAGGAGTACCATCGAGAGCATCCCGTTTGGCTGCATCTTTGTTTTGTACGGAAGCTGCAAGGCTTTGGACTGTAGACCCAACCCGATGATAAAAACACCAAGAGGGTCACTGGGGTCTTCCTTCCCCCTATTTGTGACATTTACCGGAAGCTTTGTATGCAAAGGGCTGAAGCATTGTTGAAGATCCCTGTCAGCCATCCCACAGTCTCTTTGACCCACCACCATCAGGACTGGGGAACAGCTTCTTCCCTCAGGCTGTGAGACTAATGAATACCCTGCCACCAATAAGGTCTCGTCTATAGGACTGTGAGCTGTTTACTGTTTACTTGTGCTACGCGAGGCATGTATTTTGAATTATTTTTATTATTTGTGGTAATCTTTTGTTCTATGTATTGTGTGTGTTATATGTTTTGAGGCTCACCATGGACTGGGGGAATGTTGTTTGATTTGCTTGTGTCGGTGTACAGTCAGATCACAATAAACTTGAACTTAATGAATTGTTCTGTGTGAACAGAATGCACAAACAGTTTTTCATTGTACCTCAGTTCATGTGACAATTATGAACCAATTCCAATATCTGGAGCACAGAAGAGGCTGAGTGCTCATCCCTGCTGAGGAATGTGCTTAGAGAACAGTGTACACCAAGCCCCGGACACTGTCAGATTGATGGGTGGGAGTTGCCTCATAGTCCAACGGTCAGTCCAAAGTCCCTGGCTGATTGGAGAGGTCAGGATGTTAAAATGTTTGCAGGGCATGGACAGGAACGTGTGGAATGTTAATTTCTGCCAGAAACTAGTGAGGCTTGCAAGCATCACAGCCCTGTTCAGGAGCAGGCTTGGTCACCTGTGGGATTTCTGCGGCTCTGGCTGACACTGAAATTTTCACAATCAGAGTCAGGTTTCATATCACCGGCATGTCTTGTGAAATGTGTTGTTTCGCAACAGCACTACTTTGCAATACATAATAGTAAAAACCATAAATTACAGTAAGAAACAATATAATTGTTCATTTATTTATTGAGAAAAATTATCCAATATTACATGTATTTGTTGGAAAAAGTACATGAACCTTTGCTTTCAGTAACTGGTGTGACCCCCTTATACATCAGTAACTTCAACCAAATGTTTCCAGTAACTGTTAATCAGTCCTGCACATTGGCTTGGAGGAATTTCAGGCCATTCCTCATTTACAAAATTGGTTCAGCTCTGGGATGTTGGTGGGCTTCCTTGCATGAACTGCTTGCTTCAGGTTCTTCCACTACATTCCTATAGGATAAAGGCCAGGAGTTTGCCTCAGCCATTCCATATACAAATTTTCTTCTTTTTAAACTATTCTGTTGTTGATTTATTCATGTCTGTAGGATCGTCTTGTTATATCATCCAACTTCTATTGAGCTTCAGATGATGGACCGTTACCCTGACATTCTCCTCTAAAATGTTGTGATGCAATTTTCAATTCATTGTTCCTTCAATTATTGCAAGCTGTCTGGGCCCTGAGGCAGCAAAACAGCCCCAAACCATGATAAACACAAAGTGCACTGCAGATGCTGTGGTCAAATCAAGATGTACAAAAAAGCTGGATAACCTCAGCAGGTCGGGCAACATCCGTTGAAAGAAGCAGTCAACGTTTCGGGTTGAAACCCTTCGTCAGGACTAGTCCTGCTTTTTTGTACATCCCAAACCATGATGCTCCTTCCACCATGCTTCAGAGTTGGGATGAGGTTTTGGTGTTGGTGTGCAGAGTCCTTCTTCCAAACATAGCCAAAAAAAGTTCAACTTCTGTCTCATCTGCCCACAGAACATTGTTCCAACAGCATGGTAGAACATCCAGGTGGTCTTTTGCAAACTTGAGGCATGCAGCAATATTTTTTTGGACAGCAGTGGCTTCCTTTGTGGTGTCCTTCCATGAACACCATTTTTGTTCAGTTTTTTTTTATAGTGGACACATGAACAGAGACTTTAGCAAGTTCTGGAGATTTCTGCAGGTCTTTTGCTGTTACCCTTGGGTTCTTTTTCACCTCCTTGCACGTTGTGCTCTTGGCGTGATCTTTTCAGGATGCTCACTTCTAGGGAGAGTAGCAACAGTACTGAGTTTCCTCCATTTGTAGACTATTTCTCTTACTTTTCTATTTATTCAGTTACGGGACGTGGGCATGGCTAGCCAAGTCAGCATTTATTGCCCATCCCTAGATGCCCCTGAGGAGGTGGTGATGAGCTGCCTTCTTGAACTGCTGCAGTCCCTGAGGTGCAGGTCACCCACAGTGTTGTTAGGGAGGGAATTCCATGAATTTGACCCAATGAAGGAATGGCGATACGTTTCCAAGTCAGGATGGTGAGTGACTTGGAGGGGGATTTCTAAGTGATGGTTTCCCAGGTATCTGCTGTTCTCATCTTTCTAGTTGATAGTGGTCGTGGGTCTGGAAGGTGCTGCCTTAAGAACTTTGTTGTGTTGTTGCAATGCATCTTATTGATGGCACACACTGCTGCAACAGTTCATCGATGGTGGGGGGGATTGGATGCTTGTGGAAGGGTACCAATCAAGTGGGCTACCATGTACTGGATGGTGTCGAGTTTCTTGAGTGTTGATGGAGTTGCACTCATCCAGGTGAGCAGTGAGCATTCCATCACACTCCTGACCTGAGCCTTGTAGATGGTGGACAGGCTTTGGCACACCACAGGATTCCCAGCCTTTGACCTGCTCTGGTAGCCGTAGTGTTTATATGGCTAAACCAGTTCAGTTTCCAGGGGACTGATGAGCACTCAGATTTTTAGAAATGCTTTTGGAGCCTTTTCCAGCTTCAGGTCCTCTGAAAGTTTTTTTTTAATCGAGGCATGGTGCACATAAACAGATCTTTCTTGAGGAAAGCAGGTCCTGTCAGTAACCTGACTTTGTGTCTTTTTCACAGGGCAGGGCACCTCTGCAACCCACATCTCCAATCTCACCTCATTGATTGGAACACCCGGCTCCAAACAGCTTTTGTAGAAGGCATTCCTCCACAGATTCACATACTTTTTTTCCAAAAAAACATGTAATATTAGATCATTTTTCTCAATGCATAAATGAAAAGTATAATGTTCATTTTGTGTTAATTATTTAATCGGGTTCTCTATCTAGTTTTAGGACTTTCATGAAGATCTGATCACATTTTAGGTCATATTTATGCAGAAATGGAGAAAACTCTACAGGGTTCACAAACTTTCTAGCACCACTGGACGATGTGTGCACATACCGATGATAATAAACTTGACCATTGCAGACAGTCTACCCACTTTTATCTTGCCAGGCAACTCCTGTCCGTTTGCAGTTCCCACAGCAACTTCAGGCACAATTCCTCAGCTACAACAGAAGCTGTATAACCAGTTGAGCTCCTCCAGCAAGTTTGTGTGTTTGCTGCAAGGAAATCCCCCTCAATCTGGAGGATCTCAAAGCAAACTTATTGTCAAAGAACATGTATGTTACAATGAGATTCACTTTCTTGTAGGTTCTTAAATAAAAAGAATATAATGTACAAAAGCAAAGACATGAAAAGCTAATGTGCAAACTGCTCAAATAAATACTGAGAAATCTATTGGGCAGCAAGGTAGCGTAGTGGTTAGTGTTCAATTGCTGCTGCTGTTTGTCAGGAGTTTGTACAGGTTCGGGTTAGTAGGCGTGCTACATGGTGGCACCCCTGGGCTGTCCTTGGAGTGTGCTGGTTGTTGGCACAAACGACATTTGACTGCAAGTTTTGATGTTCATGTGACAAATGAAGGCAATCTAATTTAAATAGCCTTTTAGGTCATAGAATCATTTCAGAGTGCAGATAATTTATAAACTCCAGTATAACATCATCTCACGAGTGAGAGTGACCTGGCTGGGGGGGGGGGGGTGCATTTGAAAGGTGACTCACAGGAGTGGAACGACAAGTGAACTGCTGGACTCGACCATGATTCCCGGATCGCAGGTTGGGAACCCCTATGCTAGAGGAACTCTATAGGTCAGGCAGCATTGGGGGGGGGGGGGGATATACAGTGCACATTTCAGCTGCTGGACTGATATCTGAACTACATGGAAACTCTATGTGTCACATTTACATTGAAGCATGTGAGATGCATTGTTTGCATCAACAACCAACGCAAGGATCTGCAGTAAATGTTGCCATCCTTCCGGCGCCAACATGCTTCGACCTTGACATCCTTTATTTAGAGAGCCAGCACAGTGACGCTCCAGGCTCAATGCACGCCTACACCGCTCATTGACCAGTTACCCTACTAACCCATATATATGTGGACTGTGGGAGGAAGGCCTTGAGAACATGCAAGCTCCTTGCATACAGCAGCAGATGGGTCGCTGATGCTAACCATTATCCGACCGTGTTGCCCTTTACTGGCACAGTTGACAAGGTATACCCTGGGTTCCTCCCACAGTCCAAAGACACCGGTTGGTATGTCAATTGTCCCATGATTAGGCTAGGGTTAAATCGGGGATTACTGGGAGGTACCGATTGTTGGGCTGGAAGGGCCTACTCCGCGCTGTATCTCTAATTAAAATAGATACATAATTTTTTCTCCTTGAGGAGGTATCAGTATTTTGTCTGCGTTAAGACACGAAGGTGCCAATAAATGCAACCCCTTTGGTATTTAGACAGGCGATGAGGATCCTCCGTCGTATCAGATCGTGTTTCCTTGTTTGACCTCCTCAGCAAAGGTTACGGAGCCTTGCAGTCTGCTGCGAGTGAGTGGGAGGGACTGTTAATGCACGCAACCTTGCTAGCCATGGGAGGGGTAGTGAAGGGCTACTCCCCAGGACAAAGAAGTCGTGGGCGGGGTTTGGAGAAGATGGGCTACCTCCCTCCCGGGGTCAGGACAGAGAGAGGGATGCCTAGGTAGAGGGGGCATAAAGAGGATGTTTCCGATAGTGTGTGTGTGGGGGGTTCTTTAGCCAGAGGGTGGTAATTCTGTGGAATTCATTGGTACAGGCGGCTGTGTCCAGTCATGGCGTATATTTAGAGATTGAAAGATTCTTGATTAGTCAGGGCATCAAAGGTTACGGGGAGAAGGCAGGAGACTGAGGTTGAGATAAGCGGGGTGGGAAGAACTTAGCCCAGCCCTCCCGGGACGGGGTAACCCCGCTCCCTTCCTGCCCAAGCGGGGCTCGGTGACGTCAGCTGCTACGCTGACCCGCCATTGGCTGAGAGCGCCGGCAGCCTGCTGGGCCGCCGCTGATTGGCGGGGTGGGGGGCAGCCGCCTGATCCACTGTCGCCGTCCGCTCGAGTCCCGAGTGCAGCGTCCGGTCCGCTCCTCCCGCTCCGCTCGCCATGGCTCCCCCGCTCGCCGCCGACGCCTGCTTCAAGGCCCTGGCCGACTGGCACAAGCAGCACAGCTCCTGTCTCAACCTGCGGAAGCTGTTCGAAGCCGAGCCCGACCGATTCTGTCGCTTCAGGTGGGCCTTCAGGACTGGAATGCCGGGGCTCCACAGGGGCGGGCGGCGTTGCACTGTACCCGGGTGCGGGTTCTGTTCTCGGTCACGGCCCGTCTGGGCACTTCTCGGAGGAAGGGAGGGGTAATTTACCCACTGTTTGGGTGGTAGGGGAAGCCCCTCGCACAGCCCGGCCATGTGTACGTGCTTCCTGGCACGGCGTTCACTTTCTGCTTCGTCACTGGCGCTGTCTCCCGGCCATGCAGCCGGTAATAGACCCCCAGCGTCCCCAGAAGCACACCCTTCCTGCTCATGGGGGTGGATCGTGGGAGCAGTCCCGCAGGGGAGTCTCTTACAATGAACTTCCAAAGTGGAGTCGCTTGTCAAGTTTCTTTTCAAGTTTAATATTACTGGCATATGTCGTGAAATTAGTTGTTTTGCGGCAACGGTACATTACAATATGTAATAAAATATGTATTACAATCAGATTAAAAATTAGGCAAGTAAGAGCAGGAAGTACTGAAGAAGGATTCATTGGCCATTCAGAAATCTGGTGGTTGACTGGGTCTTCAGTCTCTCTTGTATCAATGAGAAGAGAGCATGTCCTGTCTTTAACGATGGACACTGTTTGAGGCATTGCCTTTTGAAGATTTTTCTACCTAGATGCTGGGGAGGCTAGTGCCCACGAGCTTGAGCAGACTGGATGGGCCAAATGGCCTAATTCTGCTCCTATGCCTTACGATGCAGCTGGCTGGGTTGACATGCAACTTGACATGTAACCAAGGAAGGATTGTAGCATACTGTGTTGTATGGTGTGAGTGAACGTGGGCTACAAAAGTGGTTTGCCATTGCCTTCTGGGCAGTGTCTTCATGAGTCGGGTGAACCCAGTCATTATCAATACTGTTCAGAAATTGTCTGCCTGGTGTCAGTGGTCGCACAACCAGGACTTGTGATGTGCACCATCTGTGGTGAATCTGTGGAATTTGTTGCCAAATACAGCAGTGGAGGCCAAATCATTGGATATATTTAAAGCTGAGGTTGACGGGTTCAGGATTAGTCAGGGTGTGAAAGGTTGGGGGGAGAAGGCAGGAGAATGGAGTTGAGAAGAATAATAAATCAGCCATGGTGGAGCAAACTTGATGGGTTGAATGGCCAAATTCTGCTACCTGTGCCTCACAGTCTTACCCCTGTCACCTCCAGGGAGTCTTAACTGCTGCCATGAGTGTCGTCTGATAGCTGGGTCAAGCCCAGGGCCTTCCACTCAGAGTAACAGTGGCAGAGGGCTTCAACGCACTCTATTCATTATGGAGGGCTTAGAAGATGCTACATTTCTAAAGTACTGACAACTGTGAGATCATTCTGACTATCTGCATCACTGTCACTCTGGCATGGAGGGGGCCACTGCACAGGATTGGGAAAAGCTGCAGAAAGGTGTAAGCTCAGCCAGCTCCATCATGGGCACTAGCCTCCCCAGCATCGAGGACACCTCCAAAAGGCGATAACTTAATAAAGCAGCATCCGTCATTAAGGACCCCCATCAGCCACTGCCCATATCTGCTTTTTTCTCTTGCTCCCACTGAGAAGGAGGTACAGGAGTGTGAAGGCCCACACTCAATGTTTCAGGAATGGTTTCTTCCCCTTGGCCATCAGATTTCTGAATGGACAATGAAGAGTGAGTGTGTGTGTGTGTGTTGATCAGCCCTGCTGCTTGGGGAAAGTAACTGTTTTTGAGTCTGGTGGTCCTGGCGTGGACGCTATGTAGCCTCCTCGGTGATGGGAGTGAGACAAGCAGCCTTTCAGCCAGGGTGAACGCTAATCTTTCTTTCATCACTGAGTTGTTATCCCTGCTTCATCACGTTCAGCAGATCTAAATCCTGGAAGCCCCTCCTCAAAGGCGCCATCATCAGGAGGACTGCCGTGGCTCATGGGCAGTGCATGATGACCTTGCCCGTGACCCGCCCAGGTTCCACGAATGAATGAAATCACAAGCCACAGGTTTTCTCAGTTGTTCCTGAATGAGGAATTGGCACCACAGTAACGCAGCAGTTAGTGGGACTTTATTACAGCCCAGAGTTCGATCCTGTCGCCCTCTGGAAGCAAGTTTGTTCGTCTTTCCTGTGTGTGCCTGGGTTTCCTCCAGGTTTCAACATACTGCTTGATAGATTAGTTTGTGATTAGCTGAGGGTTAAAGCAGGAGGTTGCTGGCTGGTGCAGCTCGTAGGCCTGCACTGTCTCTCCAGTTAATGACCATTGAGAGAGGAGATCACCTTTACAGAGAAGGGCTGGCATTCATGAATTATACAGTGTCAGAAACTCGAGTCGTTTGAATGTACTTGGTAGCGTTTAGTCATACAAATCTGCTGACTGGTACCATTATCAGACCAATGTGCACTGGAGCAGGATTAGCCCATTTGCACTCTGCTCCTCAGTTCCATCATGGCCAATCCCTCAGTCGCACTCTCTGGCCTTCTCCATAACCTTTCACACTCTGACTAATCAAGAGCCTGTCCATGACTTGCCCTACACAGATTCAGCACCCTCTGAAGAAATTCCTCTGTTCCAAATGGATGTCCCTCTATTCTGAGGCTGTGCCCTCTGGTCCAAGACTCTCCCACCATGGGAAACATCCCGTCCACATCCACTCTATCGAGGCATTTCAATATTCAATAGGTTTCAGTTAGATCCCTCTCACTCTTCTCAACTCCAGTGAGAACAGGCCCAGAGCCATCAGGCACTCCTCATGGTAACCCTTTCCTTCCTGGAATCATTCCCAGAATGAGTTTGCCCCTACTACCCTCCGCAAATCAAGTGGGGGAGATGGTGAGCTATTTTTCTCAAAATTTCCAGCCCAGACTGAAACATATTCAGCCCAGTACGTCAGATATCACTTGCCGAAGGTCGGTCTGGGCAAGAATCTGCCAGCTCACCTTGACTCTGGGTATTTCAGATAACTTCTACAGAATTCTTGTTGCAACATTATCTTCCACTGCACAGAGGAATCCTAAGGATCTGCAGAAATTTCATCAGGGAAACTAACCCTACTGTCTCCTCTACCACCCCATGCACCATCTGCCCCCCCAGTAGTTATCATTTCCTGTCAATTGCCTTATGTACAGACAGTCCTGTGTCTAGTGTCACTTTATGGCCATACAATCAATCTGTGTGTATAGGTTAATTCATGTATTTATAACTTTTTTAAGGATTATTGTGTTCTTTATTTTACTGCCCTTTTTTTGTGCTGCATCAGATCCTGAGTAACAACTATTGATCTCCTTTACGTTTGTGTACTGGGAATGACACTAAACAGTCTTAAATCCCTATTTGTTGCATACACGTTGAAGCTCACAACGAAAAGTGTTGATGTGTCAACAGCCAGCCCAGAATGAAGGTGTGCTGTGTCACCATGTTTCCAGCACCAATGCCCTTCATCATCGGTATAAGGTGTGACGAGGGGTACCCTGCTGTGGTGCTTCTAAGTTCCTGCCCTTACTGGGGGAGTCTCAGGGAGAACCGATACACTCCCACCTCCTGAGTTTTGTACCAGATTTTATTACCAGTTTCAGTTCGAGGTACATCATGGTACCAGACACTTCCATCAGGGTGGACCAGAGAGCACAGCCTCAGAATAGAGGTCTGAGGAATTTCTTTTGCCTGAGTTGCTGCAGCGCCCATTAACCTGCTAATCCTTGTGTTTCTGGATAGAGCTGAGAGATAGATTGTATTCCCCTAGTGAGCAGGCTAAGTATAGTCCTGAATAAATGCCAGAGGAAGTGGTTGAGGTAGGAACACTGATGATACTTGGGGTTCAGAGGGATGTGGGTCAAACAGGCAGTTAGGTCAGCAGGGATGAGTTGGGCCGAAGGACCTGTTGCTGTGAGGCTGTAACACCGCAGCTTCGTCAGCTCCTTGGGTAGTGTAAGCATCAACTTTAATTCACCGCGTACGTTTGGAATTCACTGTGGTGTTGTCGCCGGTCTGTGATGTGCAACAGCAAACGACATTTCACAATTATGAAGAACTTTTAAAAATAACTTTATATATAAAGGTTAGAGAATGGATATGGGCATAAATACCAACATATATTTACACTGTAAATAGTGGCTTGCAGTGAAATAGCTGCAGTATTAGTTGGGGAGGCAGGGGCTAACTAGAATGGTTGATCAGATTAACTGCCTGGGGGGAAGAAACTTTGAAAGATGGAGTGAAGTTTTTTTTTTCTTTTAGTGCTTTCCAGAAGAGAGCTTTTGGTGAGGGCAGTGTTCAGGGTGGGTAGAGCTGAGCTGTGTCGAACATTCTGTGTGCTGGTCACAGAAATGGGGCTATTTCTGAGGGTGGACGAGCGGTTTTGGGTCAGTGTGAGCTCCAATCCATTGGTGTGTCTAAAGCTGGAGGGTGCTTGTGTAAGTGTTGGTTCTGGCCCTACTGTGCTGACAGTCTGTTCCTCCCATCTGTCAGACACAGAATCAATGAGTTCCATAAAGCCATCAGACATTGGAGCAGAATTAGGCCATTTGGCCCATCGAGTCTGCTCCTCCACTCATGGTTGATCCTTTTTCTCCCCTCGTCAGCCCCACTACCTGGCCTTCTGCCCTTGACCTTTGATGCAATGGTCAATTAAGAACCTATCAATCACTCCCTTAAATACACCCAAAGACCCAGCCTCCACAGCTGCCTGTGGTATCAAATTCACCAACCTCTGGCCGAAGAAATTTCTCCGCATCTCTGTTTTAAATGCACGCCGCCCCCCCCCCCCATCCTGAGGCTGTGCCCTTTTGTCTTATACTTACTCAACCATAGGAAACATCCTTTCCACATCTACTCTGTCCCAGGCCTTTCAAAACTCAGAAGGTTTCAATGAGATCCCCGTCATCCTGAATTCCAGCGAGTATAGACCCAGAGCCATCAAATGTTCCTCATATGATAAACCTTTCATCCCTGGAATCATTCTCTGGACTCTCTCTAATCCCAGCACACCTTTTCTTAGATAAGGAGCTCAAAGCTGTTCACAAGCTGAGGCCTCACCAGCGCCTTATAAAGCCTCAACATCACATCCTTGCTCTAGACCTCTTGAAATGTAGGCTAACATGGCATTTGCCTTCCCCACCACCAACTCTACCAGCAAGTTGATCTTTAGGATGTTCTGCATAAGGTCTCCCAAGCATCTCTGCATCTCACATTTTTGGATTTTCTCCCCGTTTAGAAACTAGTCTGCACATTTATTTCTTCTACTAAAGTGCATGACCATGCATTTTCTAACGTATTTCATTTGCCACTTTCTTGCCCATTCTCCTCATCTGTCTAAAGCCTTCTGCACCCTACCTGTTTCCTCAACACTACCTGCCCCTCCACCAGTATTTGTATCATCTGTTCCTGGGAGCAGGGGTATTTTGTGGGTCCACGCAGTGACCTTGCAGACAGGGCTCACAGCTATCCATGGGGTTGTGTTCTACGTTGCTGATTCACAGCAGCATCACCGTTCATGGTTGTTTGTGATGAGACAGTGCAGTCATGTGATTCACTCTTCAAGCCCCTCCTCCCGCCTCAACTCCCATCTCTCTTCTGTTGACTCTTAACAAATTTCTTTTTACCAAAACACCATAGAAAGAATTCAGATAAAGGGTCTCGGCCTGAAATGTCAGCTGGTTATTCCTCTCCACAGATGCTGAGTTCCTCCAGCGTTTTGTGTGTGTTACTCTGGATTTCCAGCATCTGCAGGATCTCTCGTGTTTATAGAAAGCTTCCTATTTGAGCACATCACGTTTGGTATGGCTATCGCTTTGCCTGTGAGCACAAGAAACTGCAGAGTTGTGAAGATTGCTCAAAATACACGGAAATGTCTTTAGAACAGGAAGGAGGAGGAAGAATTTATTTTGCCAGAGGGTGGTGAATCTGTGAAACTGATTACCACAGATGTTGTGGAGCCCAAGTCATTGGGTAGATTTAAAGCACAGATTGCTTGGTTCTTAATAGACACGGTGTCAAAAGTTAAAGAGAGAAGGCAGGAGAATGGGGCTGAGTGGGATATTAAATCAGCCGTGATAGAATGGTGGTGCCATCTGATTGGTCTGATATTGATCCTTTCTCTTACAGACAATCAGGTGGACTGCACAATCTGCCTTTTCACGACCTTGTCTCTTACTGTCGTGCCACATTGGATTATCTCTAAACTGTAACAGTTCACTCTGCTCTGTTAGTAGACCAGAAAGCATGGGAGCAGAATTTTCACATCTGCCAGTTAACCAATCGTATCGTTTTACCTTGTACTATCTCAATGCACTGTGATAATGAGTTGTTCTGTGTCAGCATGAAGCTGTTCACTGGGTTATGACTGGATTAGAAGGCTGGCATTTCCACACCAGTCTGTGCTCTAACTGTGCCTCTCCTCTGCTCAGTCTGACACTCAACACTGACGATGGTGACCTGCTGCTCGATTACTCCAAGAACCTCATCACAGAGGAGGTGATGAAGCTGCTGATTAACCTGGTGAGTGGATGCGCCCTGACCTCTGTTCCCCCCCCACCCCCGTACTGCCCCACCCACCGTGCCATGTCTTCACTACATCGCCTGTGCGGCCAGTGGGAGCTGCCAAACCAATCGGCAGCTGGTGCCCCCAATGGTGATGTGTTTCCAATTGCACCAGTCACTTCTCTCAACCCCCTCGCCAGCCTGCCACAACCTGCCCAGGGTGGAAGGACCATCATCATTATGTGCCGTGTTGTACGATGTGGTCAACCGTGATCTTTCCACGACCATGATTGTTCATGGCAAATATTTCTACTGAAGTGGTTTGTCATTACTGCCTTCTGGGCATGTCCATTCGATGTATTTCCCCTTGGCTACTTGCCTTGTTAAGCAGCCTCGGGTGGCATCTTGTCAAAGGCTTTCTGAAAATCCAAGTTTGCAACATCAACCAATTCTCCTTTGTCTGTCCTGCTTGTTATTTCTTCAAAGATTTCCAACAGATTTGTCAGGCAGGATTTTCTCTTGTGGAAAGCATGCTGACTATGGCCTATTTTATTACGTGCCTGTAAGTAGCCCTGAAACCATATCCTCAACAATCGACTCCAGCATCTTGCCGACCACTGAGGTGAGTTCCTCAAGCTCTGCCAGTTGATTCAGCCGTGTTTTTAATGACTGGGGACGCAGCCAATGAAACTGTGCCTACTGACCAGCCCTGCACACACAGTCCTTCAGGGCCTATGGTTCTATCATAGTCACAGAGCACTACAGCACAGAAACAGGCCCTTTGGCCCATCCAGACTGTGCTGAGCTGTTACTCTGCCTAGTCCCACTGACCTGCATCCAGACCAGAGCCCTCTATACCCTTCCCATCCATGTACCTATCCAAATTTCTCTTAAATGTTGAAAACAAACCCGCGTCCACCGTTTCTGCCAGCAGCTCATTCCACTCTCACCCCCTCTGAGTGAAGAAGTTCCCTCTCACATTCCCCTTAAACATTTCACCTTTCACTCTTAACCCATGACCCCTAGTTCCAGTTTCACCCAAACTCAGTGGAAAAAAACCTCCTGACCTTTACCCTATCTGTACCCTCATAATTTTGTCTCCGCACATTCTACAACACTCCAGGGAATAAAGTCCTAACCTTTCCCGGTAACTCAACTCCTCAAGTCCTGGCAACATCCTTGTAAAACTTCTCTGCACTCTTTCAGTATTGTTATTTTTCCTGTAGATAGGTGACCAGAACAGTCGTCAAGGGTTTTAACTTCTCTTGTACACTTCCCCCTCCCAGGCGAAGTCTCGGGGTGTGGAGGAAGCAAGGAAACGCATGTTCTCTGGAGAGAAGATCAACTTCACAGAGGTAAGGGTGAAGGAATGTGGATGTATCGCCAGGGCGGGTGGTGTGTGTAAGGGGAAAGGGAGTGTGCACGTGTCCTGCGGAGGAGTGGATGGGTGAATCCCACTGCTGCCAGGGGTATTGATCTTCACAACACAGCACAGTGTAGGCTCTTCGGTCCACAGTGATATTCAACCTCTGATACCCTAACTAATCACAAACCTATTCACCATCCTCTGGCAAAAGAAATTCCTCCTCATCTCTGTTCTAATGAATGTCCTTCTTCTGAAGCTGTGCCCTCTACCTACACTCTGCGTATTCACTCTGTCCAGACCTCAATACTCGGTAGGTCTCATTCTTCTAAATTCCAGAGAGTACAAACCCAGAGCCATCAAACATTCTCATACATTATGCCTGTTGTTACCAGAAATACTCACAAAAACCCCTCCAGACCCTCTCCAATGCCATCTTTCCTTCAATAAAGGGCCCAAAACTGCTTATAATGCTCCAAGTGTGGTCTGACCAATGCCTTATAAAGTCTTAGTAATTCCCAGTTTATATATTCCAGTCTCTTGAAATGAATTTGCCTTCCTCACCACCAACTCAACCTGCAAAAGAACCCTTAGGGAATCCTGCAGACATCCCCCACCTTCCTTTGTACTTCCAATTTCGGAATTAGCACCTCATTCATCGCCCCATAAGCCTGTTGCTATACAGCCCGGAGGGCCAAGGACAGTTCCTGCAGGGTTGTATCCTTGCTTTACATTGGGGTCCTGTCAGACAGTGACTCAATGTGCTGGAAGACTGAGGTGGCTGTTCTTTCTGCAGGACGTGTTTACTTCCCTGCCCCCCCCCCCCCCCCGGTGGTACCTGAACTTGTTGATGCCATTCTGTGGCCCTAAGCCTTGGGCTGGCACTACAGTTCAACACAGGCTCTTCAGCCCACAATGTTGTGCTGACCCTTTAACCTACTCTGAGCTCAATCCAACCCTTCCCTCCCCCGTGGCACTCCATTTCTCTATCACACATTTGCCTATCTAAGAGTTTCTTAAATGTCCCTAATGTGCCTGCCTCTATCACTCCACTGGCAATGTATTCCATGGGTCCATCACTCTGTGTGTTATTTCAAACAACAACTTGCCTTATACACCTCCCTCCCCAATGCATTACTCCAATTACCTTAAAATGATGTCATCTTGTATTAACTATTTCTGTTCTGGGAAAAAGTTTGGTCTGTCTACTCATTTTGTGCCTTTTATCTCGTACACCTCTATCAAGTCCCCTCTCATCCTCCTTTGCTGCAGAGAGAAAACCCCAGCTCACTTAACCTCTCCCCAGCACCCTCTAATCCAGGCAGAATACTGGTGAATCTCCTCTGCACCCTCTCTAATCCAGGCAGCATCCTGGTGAATCTCCTGTGCACCCTCTCTAATCCAGGCAGCATGCTGGTGAATCTCCTCTGCACCCTCTCTAAACCAGGCAGCATCCTGGTAAATCTCCTCTGCACCCTCTCTAAACCAGGCAGCATCCTGGTGAATCTCCTGTGCACCCTCTCTAATCCAGGCAGCATGCTGGTGAATCTCCTCTGCACCCTCTCTAATCCAGGCAGCGTCCTGGTGAATCTCCTCTGCACCCTCTCTAATCCAGGCAGCATCCTGGTGAATCTCCTCTGCACCCTCTCTACTCCAGGCAGCATCCTGGTGAATCTCCTCTGCACCCTCTCTAATCCAGGCAGCATCCTGGTGAATCTCCTCTGCACCCTCTCTAATCCAGGCAGCATCCTGGTGAATCTCCTCTGCACCCTCTCTAATCCAGGCAGCATCCTGGTGAATCTCCTCTGCACCCTCTCTAAAGCTTCCACACCCTTCCTATAATGATGTGTCCACAATATTCCAAGTGTGGTCTAACTAGGATTTTATCCCGTTGTAAGTCTTGAATTTGACCAATGAAAGTCAACACGCCATACATCTTCTGAACTCCCCTATCAACATGCACTATGACCTGGAGGGATCTCTGGGCATTCTGTGCTCTCCACTTTCCCTCCTGTAATATGACTCCCATTGCTTCCCTCCCTCCCACCCCAGAACCGGGCTGTCCTCCACATTGCTCTGAGGAACCGGCCGGATATTCCGATCCATGTCGATGGCAAGGACGTGATGCCAGAGGTGAAGGCTGTGCTGGAGAAGATGAAGGCGTTCTGCCAGGTACCAGGGAAACGGAGGTTGTGGGAACTCAGTGTAGCATGAACACCACAGCACAGGACGCTGTGTCTGCAGGGACATGTCCAGTGTTGGAGGGCTGCTCCCAGAACGCTCCTTCCACCAACCCTTCAGCTCTCCCAGCCCCCATGAGAATGCATCACGATCATGTTAATTATTTAGAGATGCAGCACAGTGGCAGGCTCGTCGAGCCCACTTACATCCATGTAATCAATTAACCTACTAACCCGTGTGTCTGGAGTGCGGGAGGAAACCCACACAGACAGCGGTGAGAATTGGATCCAGGTCTCTGGGCTGCCCATTACACTACTGACATTTCAGGCAGCTGTGTTCAGGCCTCCTCCATCATCTCAGTGACTCCCTTCTCATCTCTAAGTCGTGCAAGTCCGGGGTGGAGACTGTCACTCTCAGATGTGTTCATTCTTCATTGCTGTTTCTGTAACAGTATTGTTTTTACCAGCTGTTACCCTGAGCTGAACCCCGGAACGTGGAGGACCAGTGGATCATTCTTAGTCTGGCCTTTACTCTTTGACCTGGGTGACCCTTCCAAGAGCCAGAGAATGAAGCCCTGACGACAGCCGACATAGCTCTCCAGCCCAGTGAGGCACGCAAGCCTCCGAACCCTATGACAAGGTTGTAGTCCTCTTGGAGGTGTACCAGGTCACTGGCCACAAACCTGTTTCCTCAGTAAGACCGTCACCTTCACCTCTCCCAGTTCCTTTGGGAATTCATCGTGTTAATTTATTGGATTATCTTTATTTAATGATACGACACAGTAACAGATCTTTCCGTCCTAATGAGCCCACGCTTCCCAGAGTAGACAACGCAACGGTATGTCTTGGAATGGGGGTGGGAAACAGAGCACCCAGAGGAAATCCCACGCAGTCGTGGGGAGAACGTACTACGGACTGTGCCAGTTGCTGGAGTTGCATTACTGTAGTGCAGCAGTTAGTGCAACACTATTACAACTTGGGGCGTCAGAGTTCAGTTCTGTTGTCCTCTGTTCGGAAGTCGTCTGTCCTCCCTGGGGATTGTGTGGGTCTTCCCACAGTCCAAACACCTAAAGGTTAGTGAGTTAATTAGTTTCTGTAAATTATCTGATGATTAGGTTGGGATTAAATTGTTGTTGGGGTTGACAGGGTCACTGGGCAGCCGAGAGGACCTGTCCGACGCAGTATCTCTAAATAAATAAATTATGTGACCGCCAGGCTACCGTGCTGCCCTACTTACTCAATGGATCCTTAAAACCATTGTCTCTTCCCCATGCCCAGTCCCCTTGAAAATGTATCATGTTTAAGATAAGTTTCACCTAATAGAAAACCTGGTGGGATGAGTCACACTGTGGGTGTGTTTAGTACACCATGGGGGTCTGGGTGAACTGTGTGGACTGTGGGTGTGTTTGGTTCACCATGGGGGTCTGGGTGAACCGTGTGGACTGTGGGTGTGTTTGGTGTACGATGGGGGTCTGGGTGAACCGTGCGATGATACCTACTGGCCTAACTGTTGCAGAAAGTGAGGAGTGGAGACTGGAAGGGATATACTGGCAAAGCCATCACAGACATTGTCAACATTGGGATTGGAGGATCAGACCTGGTGAGTGACCATCGTGATAACAGCATCTGTGTGGCCTGAGCTGGACGGAGGGGGTTAATTGAAGGGGTGCTGGGGTCCCTGAGAAATCCTACTCGGGTTGTAAATGATGTTTTGTGTGCAAACTGGTTTCAACAAAATTTGGTTACAGTCACAGAACACTGCAGCACAGAAATAGGCCCCTTGGCCTATTTAGTCTGTGCCGAGCTATTAATCTGACTAGTCCTGTCAACCTGCACCCGGACCATAACCCTCTGTACCCCTCCCATCCATGTACCTATCCAAATTTCCTTGAATGTTGAAATCGAGCCACATTCACCACTTCCGCTGGCAGCTCATTCCACACTCTCACAATCCTCTGAGTGAAGAAGTTCCTCCTGATGTTCCTGTTAAACTTTTCACCCTGAACCCATGAACTCTAATTGAAGTCCCACCCAACCTCATTGGAAAAAGCCTGCTTCCATTTACCCTATCTATACCCCTTGTAATTTTGTATACCTCTATCAAACCTCTTCTACACTAGAGGGAATAAAGTCCTAGCCTATTCAACCTTTCCTATAACTCAGGTCCTCAAGTCCCAGCAACATCCTTGTAAATTTTCTCTGTAGTCTTTCAGTCTTGTTTATATTTTTCCTGCAGGTGACCAACACTGCAAACAATACTCCAAAATAGGCCTCACCGACACCTTGTACAGCTTCGACATAACATCCCATCTCCTGTAGTCAGTGCTTTGAGTTATGAAGGCCAACGTGCCAAAGCCTCTCTTTACGACTCTATCTACCTGTGACGCCACTTTCACTGAATTATGGACCTGTATTGCCAGACTCCTTCCGCACTCCACAGTTCCCTACCGCTCACTGTATAAGACCTGCCCTGCTTGGTCCGACCAGGGTGCACTTGTCTGCATTAAATTCCATCTGCCATTCTTCAGCCCATTTTTCCAGCTGGTCCAGATCTGGCTGCAAGCCACGATAGACTTCACTGCCCGCTACACCCGCAATCTTGATGCTACCGCTCTCTGGCTTCACCGACAAAGCCAATGTCTAATGTCAATGGGGACGGGCCTGTCGCTGCGTGACACCGGGGTACGGTACCGGTGGGGACGAGCTTGTTGCTGCGTGACACCGGGGTACGGTACCGGTGGGGACGGGCCTTTCGCTGCGTGACACCGGGGTACGGTACCGGTGGGGACGGGTCTGTCGCTGTGTGACGTCAGTCTGTTCTGTGGCTGCTGACCCACTCTCGGCTGCTGCTCGGTTCCAGGGGCCGCTGATGGTCACGGAGGCACTGAAGCCGTACTCCAAGGGTGGTCCAAAGGCCTGGTTCGTCTCCAACATCGATGGCACTCACATGGCGAAGACCCTGGCTGAGCTGAACCCCGAGACCACGCTCTTCATCATTGCCTCCAAGGTGAGGGCTCCCCTTCCTCTTCCATCCGGCTCTCTCACTCCGCATCCCTCCTTGTCCTCCTTTGTTGTCTCCCATGTCTCGTGCCCTTCCCCGTTCCCCTCTGGATTCCTGACTCTGGAGTCCCACCAAGGGTCATTGGTTTTTGTTTGGGGGTCTAGGAGTGTGGGTGTGTTTTTTGAGCGAGGGGGGAGGAGGGATCTGGTGTGGTGGGCTGGGCTGGGCTGCCACTGACCATCTCTGTGTTTGTAGACATTCACCACCCAGGAGACAATCACCAACGCTGAATCTGCTAAAGAGTGGTTCCTGCAGGCGGCCAAGGACGTGAGTCACACCCACGCGCACATGCGGGGTGGGGTGGGGTCGATGGAGGAGAATAACGGGAGCACGCACTGGAGGGGGAACGAGACAGAGCAACGAGGAGATTGTGTGCGGGATGGAACGATGGCGGATGTGTATGCGGGATGGGTGACGTGTGCTGAAAGGTTACATTGGGTAGAGGGTCTGCGGAGGGAGCAGAGTGGCTTCTGAGAGGGTGAGAGGAGAGAGTGGAGTGGGATCTGAGGGTGAGGTGAGAGGAGGGAGCAGAGTGGGATCTGAGGGTGTGAGAGGAGGGAGTGGAGTGGTTTCTGAGAGGATGAGGTGAGAGGAAGGAGCAGAGTGGGATCTGGGAGGGTGGGGGAGTGGAGTGGTTCTGAGAGGGTGAGAGGAGGGACTGGAGTGGGATCTGAGAGGGGGAGGGAGTGGAGTGGGATCTGAGGGTGAGGTGAGAGGAGGGAGCAGAGTGGTCTCTGAGAGGGTGGAGGATGTGGGGAGAGTGGAGTGGGTTCTGAGAGGGTGAAGTGAGATGAGGGAGTGGAGTGGGTTCTGAGAGGGTGAAGTGAGATGAGGGAGTGGAGTGGGATCTGAGGGTGAGGTGAGAGGAGGGAGCAGAGTGGGCTCAGAGGGTGGAGGATGTGGGGAGAGTGGAGTGGGTTCTGAGAGGGTGAGGGGAGGGAGTGGAGTGTTGGAGGTGTGTCCAGTAGACGTGACTTGGTGAGAGGAAGGGGTAGGTGGGCAGTGAGGGGGGAAGGTGTGGGCTTGGTGCCTCACTACAGCCACCTTCAACTGCAGCTTGCTCCTCTGCACTGGAGTGGAAGCCCCCGGGAGGGGAGTTACGGATGATGGGTATTCTGCGAATCTTGGACTATCTGTGTGGGGGTGGGAAGGGGGCATGTTTTGTTGTCGTTGTTGCTAGTGTTGTTGTGCTGAACTTTGTGAACATGCCGTGTTGGCACAGGAATGTGTGACAACACTTGTGGGCGGCCCCCAGCACGTCCTTGGGTTCGCAAAGAACACATTCACTGTACGTTTCAACGTACAAGCGTGATATATACAGTAGCATTGTGGTTACCCTCACTCTGTTAGAGCTCAGGACGTTCCAGAGTGCAGAGTTCAATTCCGGCACAGTCTGTACGTCCTTCCTGTGTGAGTGAGGGTTTCCTCCCATAGTCCTCAGGCCTACTGTTTGGTAGATTAATGGATCCTGTGGTGAGATGAGGGGTAAATCAGGTTGGGGATAAGTCTGGGGTTGCTGAGGGTCGTGGCCAATCGGGCTGTTCCATCCTCTTTCTCCACATTAAACAAATGAGAAACTGCCCCTCGTGTGGTTCCCACCGAGTGTGTGGATGTGCAGGTGCCTGCAGCCCTGCTGGTTTAACATGGACTGACTGTGGGGATGGGTTGTTAGCTCAGGGTGGTGTCACCCTGACGATGGGGAGATTCTGTGATGAGCTTCCATACTGATTATATTTCCTGTTCTTCCGTCAGCCCGCTGCTGTTGCCAAGCACTTTGTCGCCCTGTCAACCAACGCGGTGAGTAGCGTTCGATCCTGGTTTCTGGCAATCCACGGGTTCAGAGGTCAAGAATGAGGCAGATAATTTGTCGCTTAAAATTGTTTTATTAAGTAGAACAAAATGGTCGATAGGAGCCAGCACTGACTGAAAAGAGAACAATGTTCCAGAGATGGCAATGGAATGAAAGTGGGATTGTTGTGGGGATGCGTAGGCCAGCCAGTAACATTAGCACAATGTGGCAGCGTAGTGCTTAGTGCCACATTGTTACAGCTTGAGGTGCTGGAGTTCGCAGTCGAATTCCAACTCTGTCAGTAAGGAGTTTGTTCTCCCCATCACCGTGTGAGTCTCTTCTGGGTGTTGTCCAAATGTGTACTGATGTGGAGGACAGTTAAATCGGTGGGTTACCAGCCAGTTACTGTGTGACTGACCCGTATCAGGATGGTGTCTGTTCTGACCAGTTACTGTGTGACTGACAACCTGTCTGTTGATGTGAGCAAAACAAAAGAGATGGTTATTGACTTCAGGAGGGCACGGAGCGACCACTCTCCGCTGAACATCGACAGCTCCTCGGTAGAGATCGTTAAGAGCACCAAATTTTTTGGGGTTCACCTGCTGGAGAATCTCACCTGGTCCCTCAACACCAGCAACTACCAGCTGGCAGTTCATCCCATGTACTCCACCACTCTCTGTGTGGAAAACTTACCCCTGATATCCCCTCGGTGCCTGCTTCCAAGCACCTTAAAGCTGTGCCCACTCATGTTCGTCATTTCAGCCTGGGATAAAGCCTCTGGCTAACCACATGATCAGTGCCTGTTGTAGATTGTTCTGTGATTAGGCTAGGGTTAACTTGGTGGGTTACTGGGTGGTGCAGCCTGTTCTGTCCTAACCAGGCTCACCTTTACCGCCTACATAGTCCTCACTGTTCTCGTCTGTCTCCTAAATACCCTAAATGTATCATATCTGCCTCTCCCACCATCCCTGGCATGGTGTTTCATACTCTCACATCTGTGTTTTTAAAAAAAAAAATCTCAAATCTCCCCTGTAGTTTCCTCCAATCCCCTTAAAATTATGACCCCATTCTGGCTGTCTATGACTTGTCATCTTGTCCATCTCCATCAAGAGAAAAGCCACAGCTCCCTCTACCTGTCCTCTCTGATCCAGGCAGCATCCAAGGAAATCTCCTCTGCACATTCCCTCCACTTTCCTTGCACGAGGTGACCAGTGTGGAGCACAATATTCCAAGTGTGGTCTAAGTGGAAGCTTCCAGCAGAACCTGGCAACAGCCTTGAAAGGAATTGTTGATGAGAGGAAAAATAAATCAGCCATGATGGGATAGCAGAGACTTAATGGGACAAATGGCCAGATTCTGGAATGTGCTACTTGATGTGGTAGAGGTGAAAACATTAGACGTGTTTCGATGAACACATGAACATGAGGGAAATGAAATGATATGCTCATTAGTTTAGTTGGCATTCGATTTCCAGTTTAATTGGATCAGCACAACAGTGTGGGCTGAAGGGCCTGTTCCGGTGCTGTACTGTTCTATGTTATGTCTTCGGGTATTTCAGATCGGAACTGTGTCAGGGTTTGGTCCCAAAATGTCGACAATTCCTCCCCTCTTCCTGATGCTGTTTGACCTGCTGACTTCCTGCAGCAGACGGTGAGTCATTCCAGGGAGAGGACACCTGACCGGGGCAAGCCTGTGTACAAACCCCTTCCCCCCCTGCAGATTTACCCCTCCGTTTTCTGACTGAACCTTCGTTCACTCCACAGGGCAAAGTGAAGGCGTTTGGAATCGACCCTAACAACATGTTTGAGTTCTGGGATGTAAGTATGAGGAAGGGGTTGTGCTGGTTCTGACCTGTCTGGGTGATCGATGGGTGTGGATGGTGACACTGGCAGGCGGGGGTGTGTATGGATGGGTTGGTACTCAAAGCTCAGCCATTTTCTTTGTGAAAAAAACGACAATTTCAAGTGACAATGATGTCACCGTAACAAGTCCTAATTAAATTGAGATATAGTGGATTCCCGTTAATCAGGACCAGTACATTCTGGCCCAATTAAGAGGCTGCCCCAATTAGCTGAACTGTCATGGAAATAATTAAATAATGAAGATGGCAAACTGTAACTAATTATATATTTAAATGAATACTGAACAAATTAAAACTTGAATAATACTTGGGGTGACTGAGGTTGAGTGAAGTCTTCGCCTGTGGTTCAAGGCCCTGGTGCTGAGGGATATGAACTTGCTGGTGTGAGTCCTGAGGCTCCACCACTCCTTCCTGGGAGAGAGCATGAGCTGGGGGTGGTGTCCTGTTTTCCTGCGACAACGCTCTTGTGGATGTGCTCAGTGGTGGGGGAAGTTTTACTTGTGATGGAGTGGATTTTCTATTCAGCGGCATTGGTGTTTCCACACCTGGGCATGATGCAGCCAGTCAGTATACTCGATTATAATAGTTATAGGCAGAAGAATTAATTCACTGTGCACTGTGAATGCACTTTTGATTGACTGTAAATGAACAAAATCAGTGCAGATAATGGACTGCCTTATACAATGCATTTGACGATTGCATTCTCCAAATCTTCATTTTCATTGTAACATTCAAGATGATTGTCTTCACCTTAATTCTTTGTAGTTCCAACTTGAAGTAGGAAATTGTTTCAATTTCACTCCTGGCCGTTTCTGGCATCTCCAAGCCTCAATACTTGAAATTGTAATGAGCAAAATAATTCTGAATTGTCTTATTACTTATTTCTTGCCAACTATCAGTGACAAAAATCGCTGCTTTTTGAACACAAGCACACATAACCATTTTAAAACTGTTTGTTCTAAGCACGGTGTAATGTGTAACAGAAACACAAGTGTACATGACTGACGCTCGTGAGAAACAGCAGCAGCAGTCTCCTGTCCCGGTTAAGTGTCACAGAAACCCAACTACTTTCTTGATTAGACTTTGTTCTTTTCAAGATGTCTCAATTAACCGGAATCCACTGTAATTCAATCTTCCTTCATCCCCTGCTGTGCCCAGCAGTTCCGGAACTCCTCCACGATGCCTGGCTTCTGGCAGCAACAATGGACTGCACGTACTTGTGGATGGTGGGCTGTGCAGTTGTGGCGATGAGGTGTCTCTGCATCGACCGCTTGCTGGACCTCCTGCCAGCTGCTGTCTCTGCTTCCCGGGGCTGGAGGCTATTTTGGTGTCTGACCTTTGGAAAGTTCAAAGGTGCCTGGTGCTGAACGCACTGTTGGCATCTGTGGTTTGGTGATCAGGTTACCTGGCAAAGAGCCGTGTCTTCCTCTCCCCTCTCCACGCTCTGTCTCTCTCGGGGTGCAAACCCCGGCAGAGAGATCTCTAGCCCGCTGGGCTGGGTGTGGTGTGGTGCCGCGTACCTCAGACTCTCATCTGTGCCTTTCCTTCCTACAGTGGGTTGGTGGACGCTACTCGCTGTGGTCAGCCATCGGACTCTCCATCGCCCTACACATAGGTAGGCCTTCCTGGCACAGGGTTTCAGCCCTCCTCTCACTGTCTCACCCTCACGTTTCTTTTGTTATCAGCCACAATCACGTTGTAAATCTTGTTTCTCAGCAGCTGTACATAAAAATCACCATTCATTTCAATAAGACTATATTTTAAAATGTACAGAAAGAGCAAGAAAGTACTTTTCCTGGGATCATGGAGGGGAACAGGCAGTTCTTCAAACATTTTCAGGCTCCTGTCCCTCCTCCCTGATGGTAGTAATGAGAAGAGGGCCTGTCCAGAGGGGTGAGGGTCCTTAATGAAGCATTGCCTTCTGAAGCTACCCTGGACGGTGGGGAGGCTGGTGTCCGTGGTGGAGTTGCTAGAGTTTACAATCTTCTGTAGCTTTTCCCAGTCCTGAGCATTGGAGCATTTATACCAGAAGCTGATGCAACCAGTTAGAATTCTCTCCATGGTAAATAGTAGAAATTTGTGAGAGTCTTTGGTGACATAACAAGTTTCCTCAAGCTCCGAATGAAATATAACCACTGTTGTGCCTTCTTTGTAATTGCATCGATATGTTGGGCCTAGGATAGATCCTCAGTGATGTTGACATCCAGGAACTTGAATCTGCTCACCCTTGATGAGGACTGGTGTGTGGTCCATTGACTTCCCCTTCCTGAAATCCAAAATCAGTCCCTTGGTCTTACTGCCATTGAGTGCAAGGTTGTCTCACTTCATCCCTGCGCAAGCCCCCCCCCCACCGCCCCAAACCCAGGGCCTGACACTGTTGCCGTGGTAACTCCTGTTTTTGTCTTCCAGGTTTTGAGAACTTCTGCCAGCTGTTGAATGGAGGCCACTGGATGGTGAGTAGGTGGGACATCACCGTCACACTCCCCTCCCACTTCACCCCCTTGAGGAGCACAGGGTATACCCCTACAACCGTTTTCTGTGCCCAGGACTGGTCGTAGCTAGATCTGAGGGGGAGGGGTGGCCTAGTAGCACAGTGATCAATGTTCAATTCCTGCTGCAGAGTGTACGGAGTTTCTGCATTCTCCCTGTGACTGGGTGTTCTGATTCCTCCCCCTGTCCAAGGACGTGAGATAGCATGCTGTGTTGGCACCAGGTGCACAGTGACACTTGTGGCCTGACCGTACCACATCCTCAGACCGCGTTTGCTGTTAACACAAGCGACACATTTCACTGTATGTTTCAATGCACGTGTGACAAACTTAATCTTTAATCCCACCAGTTTAGCCATGCAAGGAGTTCAGCAGGCGCAGGAAATCCAGAGCAACACACGAAATGCTGGAGGAACTCAGCAGGTCAGGCAGCGTCTATGGGGAGGAATAGAGACGAGGCCCTTCATCTGAACTGCTTATTTTCCTCCATAGATGCTGGCTAACGTAGTGACTTTCCCTTGCAGTTTGTGTGTGTTGCCAACAGGTTGGGTGGTTTCTAAGACAAGGACTTGTCAACATTGCTACTCCCACAGCCCAGGAACGAAACGGGCTCGTCTTGCTCTTATTCTCCAGAGCAACACCTGATCAATGGGGCGAGTCTCCAAGCACATGAGAACCATTAATGTTTGTCCCCATGTTCCTCTCGGGCACCACCATGGTGTTTCTTCCCTTGGGCAAGACCTCTTTCCTCTTGTCTTGCCGGCCCCTGGCAGCCTCTTGCTACTGGTGCTGGGCACTACTGCTCGAATTCAGTACCCAAGTAACCCTCTTCCGCTGTTGTTTAAACCTTCCTCCAGGGGTGTGTTCTTAACATCAGCTCCTAAGTACATCACTGTTGTGATTCTCGTCATCCAGTTAGATGACAGAACCTACCTCAGTCTCACTCTCACTCTCACTCTCATTCTAAAGGACAAACACTTTCAGTCGTCCCCACTGGAACGGAACGCTCCAGTCCTGCTGGCTTTGCTGGGCGTTTGGTACATCAACTTCTACAACGTGGAGACCCACGCTCTGCTGCCCTATGATCAGTACATGCATCGCTTTGCCGCCTACTTTCAACAGGTACAACTGCCTCCAACTTTCTGCATTGGGTATGGTGGTGGAGCATGTGTTCTTGATTCTCGTGTGTGTGTGGTGAAATCAGACTGATGTAGGATCAGATGATGTTCAATCCTTGTGGGTAGAGTTAAGGGTGAAAAGACCCTGGTGCGAGTTATTCACTGGCCTCTGAAAAGTAGCCAGGGATGTGGTCTGCAGACTGCAGCAGGGAATGCTAAAAGGGCAACGCTACAAGAGTTAAGGGGATTTCAATATGTACATAGAATAGGAAAATCAAGTGGATGCCAGATCCTGAGATAGCTTTTTGGAGAAGCTTGTGGTTGAGCCCACTAGGGGATCACCTGTTCTGGATTGGGTGTTGAGTAATGAACCGGATATGTTATAGAGCTTGAGGTAAAGGAACCCTTGGGTCACAATGATTATAATATGATAGAATTCACCCTGAAAGTTGAGAAGGAGAAGCTAAAGTCAAATGTATCAGTGTTACAGTGGAGTAAAGGGGATTACAGAGGCATGAGAGAGGAGTTGGCCAAAGTTGATAGGAAGGGGCCACCAGCAGGGAGTACAGCAGAACAGCAATGGCTGGAGTTTCTGTGTGACATATCTATACTACACTTTCCAAACAGCTCAGAGAAGAGGAAGTATTCTAAAGGGAGGGTGGTGCAACTGCAGCTGACAAGGGAAGTCAAAGCCAACGAGAGGGCATATAATGGAATAAAAATGGAAGCTAGAGGATTGGGAAACTTTTAAAAACCAACAGAAGGCATCTAAAAAAATCATAAGGGGAGAAAAGTGAAATATACAGCTAGCCAATAATATCAAAAATGACACCAGAAGTTCTTTCCAGATATATAAAGAGTAAAAGGCAGGCGAGAGTAGCTGGAAAATGACACCGGAGAGTTGGTAATGGGGGACGAACTGAATAAGTATTTTGCATCAGTCTTCACTGTGGAAGACACTAGCAGCGTGCTGGAAGTTTGAGAGTGTCAGGGATTAGGAGTGAGTGAAGTTGCCATCACTAGGGAGAAGGTCCTTGGGAAACTGAAAGGTCTGAAGGTAGATAAGTCACCTGGACCAGATGGTGTGCACCCCAGGATTCTAAAAGTGGTAGCTGAAAAGATTGTGGAGGCATTATTAATGAACTTTAAAGAATCAATTGATTCTGGCATGGTTCCAGAAGACTGGAAAATTGCAAATGTCACTCCATTCGTAAAGAAGAGGGAGGCAGAGGAAAGGAAATCTTAGACCAGTTTGCCTGACTTCAGTAGTTGGAAAGATATTGGAGTTGATTGTTAAGAATGTAGTTTCAGGGTACTTGGAGGCACAGGACAAAGTAGGCCATAGTCAGCATAGTTCCCTCAAAGGAAAATCTTGCCTGACAAATCTGTTGGAACTCTTTGAAGAAATAACAAGTAGGATAGATCAGAAAGGAAAATCAGTGGATGTTACGTGCTGGGTTTTCAGAAAGGATTTGACAAAGTGCTGTTCATGAGGATGGTTAACAAGAGAAGGACCCATGATATTACAGGCAAGATACTAGCATGAGTAGAGCTTTGGCTGACTGGCAAGAGGCAAAGAGTGGAAACAAAGGGAGCCTTTCCTGTTGGCTGCTGGTGACTTGTGTTCCGTAGGGGTCCGTGTTGGGACTGCTTTTTACATTGTATGTCATGATTTGGATGATGAAATTGATGGCATTGTTTCAAATTTTGCGTATGATATGTAGGTAGGTGGAGGGGCTGATTGTGCTCTTAGACAGATCAAGAGAAAGGGCAAAGAAGGGGCAGATGGTAAACACAAAGTGCACTGCAGATGCTGTGGTCAAATCAACATGTACAAACAAACATGAACTCAGCAGGTCGGGCAGGATCCATTGAAATGAGCAGTCAACATCTCGGGCCGAGACCCTTCGTCAGAACTCATTAGTCAGGAATAGTGTCATGAAATGTAAGGTCATGCCCTTTTGTAGAAGAAATTAAATATAGACTATTTTCTAAATGGAGAGAAAATACAAAAATCTGAGGTGTAAAGGGACCTGGGAGTCTGCAGGATTCCCTAAGGGTTAATTTGCAGGTTGAGTCGGTGGTGAGGAAGGCAAATGCAATGTTGGCATTCATTTCAAGAAGACTAGAATATAAAAGCAAGGATATGATGTGGCTTTATAAGGCACTGGTGAGGCCTCATGGAGTATCATGAGCAGTTTTGGACACCTTATTTAAGAAAGGATGTGCTGATGTTGGAAAGGGTTCATGAGAATGATTACAAAAAATTGAAAGGGTTATCATATGAGCAGTGAATGGGGGCTCTGGGTCTATATTCACTGGAATTTAGAAGAATGAGGTGGGGATCTCATTGAAACCTATAGAATGTTGATAGATAGAGTGGATGTGAAGAGGATGTTTCTTTTGGTGGGGGAGTCTAGGACCGGGGGACACAGCCTCAGTATAGAGGGACGTCCATTTACAGCAGAGAAGAGAAAGGATTTCTTTCGTCAGAGGGTGGAAAATCTGTGGAATTTGTTGCCACAGGTGGCTGTGGAGGCCTGGTCTCTGGGTGCATTTAAGGCAGAGATAGATAGGTTCTTGATTAGCCAGAACATGAAAGGTTATGAAGGCAGGAGAATGGGATTGAGAGGGAAATGGATCAGCCATGATGGAGTGGTGGAGTGACCTTATTCTGCTCCTTTGTCTTGTGTTTTTGTGGAAGAAGCTTTTACCCAGTCTGGCAGTCCTAGTTCTGATGTTCTTGCATCTCCCTCCCGCTCAAGGCTCAAAGAGATTGTGGGATGGATGGATGGTAGGAACAATACTTTGGGGCCCTTTGACTGCAATATTCCTGGTAAATATTAATAATATTTAGAGCACTTTTCATACAGGTGATGTAGTTCGAAGTGGTTTACACTGGAATAAAGGAACAGATATGAAAAATAAAAGACAAAGTGTTTGTTCAAAGCAAGGTTTAATAAATCGATTTTGAGCTGGTGTTTAAAAGTGTCAACTGAGTTTGCAGCTGTTATACTTTTAGATATTGAGTGTAGCTCAGAAAAGCTGACCGGTCAATTATCCATCGAGGGAGATACTTTTAAGTTTAACAGGCTGGTGGAAGGAGACCAGAGAACTTGAGCAGGATTATAAAACAAAAGTGATTCTGTCATGTACTTCAGTCCAGACAATTGAGAGCTTTAAAATCAGTTCTAAAAGATAGAGGAAGTCAATGTAAATCAGCTCGTGTGGGAGTGACAGGTTCCCTCATCCTGGTTTTGGTTAAGAATCTAGCAGTGTTGTTCTGAATGAGTTGAAGTTTGACAATAGATTGCTTTGGAAGGACATTAAAAAGTGCACTGCAGTCATCTCATTTGTTTGATATAAAGTTGTAAATTAGTTTTCCAGTATCAATTTGTGACGAACATACCTTTGCAATATTTCTTAAATGGACAAATGCCGTTGTCTGTGTAAGGGTGGGGTTGAGTTGAGCTGGTGCCTGTCAGACACACACGTCAGCGTGTCGTCAGCTGGGGTTACCTGTGGCTGCTGATAGGTGCAACAGTTTCTAAAGTCCCCCACTCCCAGTCGATGCCTCGTTGGCACTGAGTTATTGCGATTGGCTAATTCCCAACCCTCTCCTCCCTGTTTCCAGGGTGACATGGAGTCCAATGGCAAGTACGTCACCAGCACAGGGACCCGGGTGAACTACCAGACCGGGCCCATCGTGTGGGGGGAGCCTGGAACCAATGGACAGCATGCTTTCTACCAGCTCATCCACCAGGGTGAGTCTCCACTACGTCTGGGCCCGGGAGGGAGGGAATGGTGCTGGGGAGGATGTGATTTACTGGCCTAGGGGAGGTATGGGTGCCTCGAGGTTGTTGTAGCCAGGGAGGGTGGGGGGAGGGAGAGATAAGCTCCCACTACCTTTTAAATGCTCCGAGTGGTGTGTGTTTCAAATAACCTCTGACAAACAAATCCAGCCTTTCCGTGTGGCTTAGCCACTAAGCCTAGTGGAACTGTATCTACTAAAAAAAGGAGCAAAGACAGGTTACTGACACATGAAAACCAGCCACTTTAGGCAGATGGGGCTCATCAGCCGAGGTTGACAATTCGTCTAGGAGAAGGAAAACCCTGATTTCAAACCTCTGCTGCCTTGTAGCTATCTAATAGAGGAATGGATTTCAAAGGTGGGGGAGAGGTCACATACTGAGTTCAGTGCTCCCGGTGTGGCCTCCTGTACATCGGTGAGACCCGACGTAGATTGGGAGACAGCTTTTCTGAGCATCTACGCTCCTTCGGTCAGAACAAGTGGGATCTCCCAGTTTGATCCCACTTCGATATGTCCATCTATGATCTCTCTACTATCGTGATGAGGCCACACTCGGGTTGGAGGAACTACACCTTGTATTCTGTTTGGGTAGTTTTCAACCTGATGGCAAGATTTCTCAAACTTTCCCCACCCCCTTCTCCATTTTGCCTCCCCTTTCTCCTCTCTCACCTCATCTCCTTGCCCGCCCATCGCCTCCCTCTGGTGCTCCTCCCATTTTCATTCTTCCATGGCCTTCTGTCTCTTTTACCAAACTTCCCAGCCCTTTGCGGAGGGTCTCGGCCCGAAACGTCGACTGTACTTTTTTCCATCGATGCTGCCTGCCCTGCTGATTTCCTCCAGTATTTTGAGTGTTTTGCTTTATTTTGAAATGTTATTTATTGAGAGAAGCAAGGTGGACTAGGCCTTCAAGCCCTTTGAGCCACGCGGCCAGAAACCCACCGATTTAACCATGGGATCATCGCGAGGCAACTAAAATCTCCCTCTCTCTCAGTGAGAGAGGAGACCAACAAAGAAAACAACTCACAACTTATGAGTTCTATTTTGAGTTCTTTGACTCGGCAGCAAACTCTGTCCCACTATTGAGAGAGAGAGGTTGCCCCAGTACAGAGGCTTCTGACAGCCAATCCGCTGTTTGTGATGTTCTGCTTTTCTCGCGATGTGTCTGTTAGTGACGCCAGCGTGGAATCAGCCTGTCTACAGGCTCTTGCCCCCAAAGGCACGTACGTCGTCCGTGCAGGCCATGTCCTTGGGATATTGAAAAACGGGGGTCAGTGAGCCCCAGGAGTGGGAGCCACTGCTGCGAAGAACTGCATTTGAGTGCAGCTGTAGATCACGAGCTCCAACAGAACCCCATCACCTTGAAAAGGTGAAAGGGGATTCCCTTTCGCGCATGAGGTCGAAAAGCTGCCGTCTGGTGACATCTTAGCTCTGTGAGAAAACCGGAGCACTCGGAGACAGAGCAGTTTTGGGCCTGTTGTCAATATTTCTGATGTAACCAGGTGATTATTCCCTGGGACTCTCTTTATGAGCCCTGAATTCTTACATTTATGGCCTTTTTTTTAAAAAAAACTCAACATCTCTCTATGTGCTGGCATTGGAGAGAGCTGAGCAGAGTTTCACGAAATGATCCGGCGACTGCATGAAAGGGTTAAAGTATGAGAAACGTATGATGGCTCTGGGTCTAGACTCAGTGGAGTTCAGGAAGAGGACGGGGGGGGGGGGGTAATGTTGCTACTCACTGTTTCAGGCTGGATCTGTGTGTCATGTCAGTGTCTGATCTCAATGTAATGTTCCTCTCACCACCCCACAGGAACACGGATGATTCCCGCTGACTTCCTCATCCCAGTGCAGACCCAGCACCCAATCAGGAACGGACTGCATCACACGGTACGTCTGTGGTATCCTTTTCTGATCACGACAAGAAAACTGAGGCGGAGAGTTTTTAAAGTGGGAAAGCCATTGCAGGGGGCAGTTCCACTCTCTCGACGTTGGAAGTCAGTTTCCAGTGGTAGGAGTCCTTGTCACGACTGCGATGATGTCCTGTGTGTAGTCATTCCCTTCGCTCTCCGCATTGCAGAACCACCTTCCTGGCCATTGGATCTCACTGTAGATCTGAGCTGACTTCACATAGAAACACGCCTGACCTCGCATCGCCTGTCGATGTGGTGTACTGGGGGGTGGACGCTGTCACGTGCAAACAGCTACTTGGAGACACAGGTGAGAGCTGAGTGTCTGGTGGGGTCCAAAGGTGACTGAGCTGTCCCAGCGGAGACACGTCCAGCCCCTCAGTGGACACCCCTTACAGCACAGAAAATGGGCCCTTCGACCCATCTAGATCATACCGGCCAGTTATTCTGTCTAGCCCCATTAACACACACCATGACCATGGCCCATCGTACCCCTCCCGTCCCTGTTCTTATCCAAGCTTCTCTTAAATATTGAAATTGTGCCCACATCCCCCACTTCCACTGGCAGCTCGTTCCACACTCACACCACCCTCGAGTGGAAAAGTTCCCTTAAAAATTTCACTCTTAACCAGTGACATCTAGTTCTAGTCTCGCTCAACCTCCGTGAAAATGCCTGCTTGCATTTACCCTATCTATACCCACCGGGTGTGCCCACTTCTTGTTGCTCATCGAGGTCCAGGAGCCCAAAGACACACACTCAATGATTCAGGAACAGATTCTTCCCCTCCACCATCAGAATTCTGAATGGACAATGAACACATAAACTTGGCCTCTCTTTGTGCACTCCGTATTAATTTTTATATTTCTTATTAAGCTTAGAATTTTTTGTTTTGCATTGTACTGTTGTCACAAAATAATGACCTACAGTACTGTGGAAGAGTCAGGCAAACACTGGATATGTAGCGAGGGTGCCTAACACTTTTGCACTGTATTGTAGTAATTTTAGGTATTGCACTGTACTGCAAACTTCATGACGAGTATTGATAAACCTGATTCAGACATGGGTCTCCATTATGGACTGAGCAGGAAGGGGGAGGGAGATGGGAATCATGATTGGGAAGAGGGGGGAAGGAAGCAGGGAGTGGAAAGCACCAGAGAGACATTCTGTAATGATAACAGGTTTATTGTTTGGAATCAAATGACGTTGCCTGGAGCCTGCATCCTTTGAGGATTCCCAACATCCTATGCTCCTGCGAGATTTACAAACCTGCACTCCGCTCCATGTTAATCAGTACAGTACTGTGCAAATGTCTTGGGCACCATAACTATACACGTGTGCCTAAGACTTTTGCACTGCACATCAGTGATATTAAACCTGATCCAGCCAAAGAAATCTGATTGGCTAAGAAAAAAAATGTATCTTTCTTCCAACCAATCAGTAGAGGGTGTGTCATCACTGGGAGGGCTAGTTCCACGTGGTTAAACTGTTCCAATAAGACAGGCAGAATTAGGCCTTTCAGCCCATCGAGTCTGCTTCGTCATTCCATCATGGCTGATTTATTCTCCTGTAGCAATGTGCTACACTCAGCGCTGAAATAACGACACGCAGTCGGTAAGTCGTTTCGAGACTAGTTTATTCAAAATTCGCGGGCTGGCGTTTAATCCCTAGCGCCCGCCCTCTCCGGGTGGAAATGATGTCAGGTGCATTACCAAAGTCTCCTCCCGCGCGCTGGCTATTTGTGAGCCGGTTCGCCTGCGCAGAAAGTGGGTCGCCACAATCCCTCTCAGTCCTGTTCTCCTGCCTTCTCTCCGTAACGTTTGACACCCTGAATCCACCAACCTCTGCTTTGAGTACACCCAGGGACTCGGCCTCCACTGCCGTCTGTGGCGATGAATTCCACAGACTCGCCTCCCTCTGGCTAAGGAAATTCCTCCTCTGTTCTAAATGGATGTACCTCTAATCTGAGGCTGTTTCCGCTGGACCTAGCCTCCTCCACTCTCCTTGTCCACTCTTTCAAGGCCTTTCAACATTCAATAGGTTTCAATGAGATTTCAATATTACATTTTTTTGGACCCTGGTCAGACCCCACTTGGAGTACTGTGCTCAGTTCTGGTCGCCTCAATACAGGAAGGATGTGGAAGCCATAGAAAGGGTGCAGAGGAGATTTACAAGGATGTTGCCTGGATTGGGGAGCATGCCTTATGAGAATAGGTTGAGTGAATTCAGCCTTTTTTCCTTGGAGCAACGGAGAATGAGGGGTGACCTGATAGAGGTGTATAAGATGAGACGCATTAATTGTGTGGGTAGTCAGATGTTCTTTCCCAGGGCTGAAATGGCTAACACAAGAGGGCACAGTGTTAAGGTGCTTGGAAGTAGGCACAGAGGACGTAAAAACAAGCTGGATGAACTCAGCAGTTTGGGCAGCATCTGTTGAAATGAGTAGTCAATGTTTCGGGTCGAGACCCTTCGTTTAGCCCTAAACATTGACTGCTCATTTCAACAGATGCTGCCCAACCTGCTGAGTTCATCCAGCTTGTTTGTACGTCTTGATTTGACCACTGCATCTGCAGTGTACTTTGTGTTTAGGTACAGAGGAGATGTCGGATAAGTTTTTTATGCAGAGAATGATGAGTGCATGGAGTGGTCTGCTGGTGACAGTGGTGGAAGCGGATACAATAGGGTCTTTTAAGAGACACCTTGATAGTTACGTGGAGCTTAGAAAAAATAGCGGGCTGTTGGTAACCCTAGGTAATTTCTAAAGTAAATACATGTTCGGCACAACATTGTGAGGCAAAGGGCCTGTATTGTGCTGTAGGCTTTCTGTGTCTAAAAATACAAGTGAAGAGCGCAGCACAGGTAAAAAGTACAGTAAACAGCTCACTGTCCTAGTGATGAGGCCTGGGTGGTGACACATTAGTCCCACAGCCTGAGGGAAGAAACTATTACCCCGTCTGGCAGTCCCAGTCCTGATGCTCCTGTACCTCCTCCCTGATGGTAGTGGGTCAAAGCGAGAGTGGGAGATGCCTGGAATGCCCCATCAGGACATACAGTAGGTGAGGCATATAGACAGACAATGAAAGGATACAGACCATGTGTAAGCAAAACAGATTAATTTTTGCCCATGATGGGCTAAAAACTAAGTGAAACAAAGGCTATTCTGGGTAAGAGTTCAAAATCCAATGAAAAGAATTTTCATGTCTGAGTAACCTTGGAACTTCAGGATGTTTGTCTGTTGATCATCTGTCCAAATCAAATATTTAATGATTAAACACGCATCATTTAGTTTTAGGTTTTTAAAAAAAAAATAATTGGTGCTTAATGTATCATGGTTGTCCATCATGTTCGATGTTCCCCCCGCTCCAGCCGAGAGGCATCAAACGCTCCTCGTACATTAACCCTTTCATTGCAGGAATCATTCTCCTGAACCCTCCGAATGAGCACTGTATCTAGCACCCCGGTTGCTTCCAGCCTTTCGCTGTGGGATCTTTCTGTATGGGCGTTGGTGGATATCTTTGGAAGAAATAGAATGACATTCCTGAACTCTCTCCGTTCCTTTCCCAGATCCTGATGGCAAACTTCCTGGCACAGACGGAGGCGCTGATGAAGGGGAAGACAACGGAGGAGGCTAAGAAAGAGCTGCAGGCAGCTGGGCTGAGCCCAGATGCTCTGGAGAAACTGTTGCCCCACAAGGTGAGGCCAAGGGTCTGTGCCGTTCAGATACAGGGATATATCCTATTCTCCACTCACTTCCTTTCCACCCCACGACATACCTCCCTCCACCATCTTTTCTACCTCCCCTCCCCACATCCTGCAGCAGGAGATGTTCTACTGTCCATCTCTCTCCTGCACCCCACTGCCACCGGGAAACGTATCTGCCTCTCCCCATCTCTCTGTGTGACCCCCTCCCCACCTAACCACCCACCTCCCTCCCTCCTGTACCCCACTGCCACCGGGAAACGTATCTGCTTCTCCCCATCTCTCTGTGTGACCCCCTCCCCACCTAACCACCCACCTCCCTCCCTCCCGTACCCCACTGCCACCGGGAAACGTATCTGCTTCTCCCCATCTCTCTGCTGCAACCCCCTCCCCACCTTCGTCACTCTTTGCCCCTCCCTCTTTCCTCCCACATCTAACCCTCTCTCATGAACTCCCAGCCCCTCCTACCATCTGCACCCCGCTGAACTGACTGAAAGCCTGCAAGCACGTACCACCAGACGCAATGGCAGCTTCTACACGGCTGTTATCAAACTCCTGCGATTCCCTAGTAGAACACAATGGATCCGTGAAACAAGATCTAGTGCTTTCCTGGGGGATATGATGAACAAACTCTTCTCTGGCTTCCAACCAGATACGAGTATCAATTTTAACTGACGTTTAGATGACCAGCTCTGCCATCTTCATCAGGAATGATGCCGGGCATGCTTAGTCCTGTGGTATTTATACTCAACTCCCATCGTGGCGCAGTGACATGAGCACCAGACTCCGGAATGGAGGTTCCCAGGTTCGAATCCCAATCGGGCCCTTCCTGAGTACCCTTTCCATCCGTGCCGGGTTGAGTGTTGAGCTCACAACTCAACCTCGTAAAATAAAGAAAAATCCTGCGCAATGTCTGTGTGAGGAGTGGTGCACCACACAGTCTTTCGTTCCGCGCCTAGTAAATGGCCTCTCAGGCCTGAGTCATCATCACCGTCATCGTCCGTCCCTCCCTCCTGATTGGTTAGTCCTCATCCAATCAGGTGTTTGCTGTCCCACCTTGTTTATAATCAAATCCCAGTTCTTACAGCGAGACCTTCATCTTTGTTAAAATTCTTTCCCTTTAGGTTTATTTCAATGGCTTCCTTTACCAGGTGGTCCCAAAACCCACTGGCACGGCAGTTTTTTGTGCCTTTGAAGTCAATCCTATGGCGATTCCGCATGCAGTGTTCAAGATTGATTCTGGACTTCACAATCTGCCTCTTGCACTTTATTGTTTACCTGCACTGTACTTCCTCTCTAACTCACACGCCCCAAACATCAACTGTTTATTCCTCTCCATAGATGCTGCCCAGTCTGCTGAGTTCCTGCAGCATTTTGCGTGTTTTGCTTTGAATTTCCAGCATCCGCAGAATCTCCGCATTTGTAACTTTATTCTGCATTCTCTTATTGTTTTTGCGTGTACTAACCCAGTACGCTGCTGTGATGACCTGGTCTGTATGGATGGTAGCTCAATAGATGTGATGATAAGCAGTTGATTCCAGTGCCATCCGCTGACCCTCAACTTCACCCACACAGCCATTTAACCCCTCGGATCTGCTCTCTGTTCTAGGTTTTCGAGGGGAATCGTCCCACCAACTCCATTGTCTTTAAGAAACTGACTCCGTTCATGCTGGGAGCCTTGATCGGTGAGTGCTTCTGACTGTGTCTAGGGTGCAGGTGGGAGTGGAGAGCCCCATACTTTAGAAAAGATGTACTGAAGGTTCCTGAGAATGATTCCGGGAACAAAAGTGTTAACATATGAAGAGCGTTTCGTTCTGGGTCTGTAATTGCTGCAGTTTAGAAGAATGAGTGGGATCACATTGAAATCCCTTGAAAGGCCTGGATAGAATGGATGTGGAGAGGATGTTTCCTACAGTGGGGGAATCTAGGACCAGAGGGCAGAATAGTCTCGGATTAGAGGGATATCCATTTAGAACAGAGATAAGGAGGAATTTCTTTAGCCAAGGGGCAGTTAATCTGTGGAAGCCAGGTTATTGGTATATTTAAAGCAGACATTGATAGGTTCTTGATTAGTCAGGGTGTCAAAGGTTGTGGGGAGAAGGTAGGAGAATGGGATTCAGAGGGATAATGTATCAGCCATGATGGAACGGTGGAACAGACTCGATGGGCTGAGGAGATTAATTCTGATCCTGTGTCTTGTCTTTCGGGGAGGGGCGGGAAACACATGCGGGAGTGTTTTCCCTGTGATATCGGGGAGGGGTGTGTTGGGCTAGGGACAGCAGATTTTTTTGGGTGGGACGCCATGTCTCCTGACCTGACGACATTGACTTTCTCCCGGCAGCCATGTACGAACACAAGATCTTCGTCCAGGGAGTCATCTGGGACATCAACAGTTATGACCAGTGGGGGTGAGAACATCAACGGGGATGGAAGGAGGGAGGGACTGTGGGAGGGCTGGGTCCCGAGCAAGGAGAGTGAAACCGCTCACTCTTGGCACCCATCAGACGAGGGGCCAGAGTATTTATTATCCATCTGGAGATACGACACAGTAACAGGCCGCTAAAGCAACACAATTACAGCTCAAAGTGTTGGCACTGAATTCGGGTGCCTGCTGTAAGGAATTTGTACATCCTCCTACATTCTAAAGACGTACTGGTTAGTAAGTTAATTGGTTATTGTCCTGTGGTAAGGCCGGGGTTAAATCGGTGGGCTGCTGGCGGCTCGGCTCAAAGGACTGTTCCTTGCTGTATCTCTAAATAAATAAGACCCTTCCTGCCCAACAAACCCACATCATCCAGTTACACCCATCACTAATTAACCTCCTAACCTGTATGGCTGTGGAACACCAGTGACCCAGATTGTGAACATTAGTTTAAAATAGTTAGCAAATAGAGTTGGATTTGCTTTGTCACTTGTACATTGAAACATTGCTTTTCATTAGTGACCAATGCAGTCAGAGATTGGGCTGGGGCAGCCCACAAGCATCGCTATGCTTCCAGCACCAACATAGCATGTGCACAACTTGCTAACACAGTCCGTACATCAGCGGGGTCGCAGGGGAATGTACAAACTCCTTACAGCAGCGTAAAGTGAACCCTGGTCACTGGGAGTGTAAACCATTAAGCTAATAGCTATGGTACCATGCCATATGTCTCTCTCTGTTTTTCTCTCTCTGTCTCCGACTGGACCACTGACTGACTTTGGTTTATTACAGCGTGGAGCTGGGCAAACAATTGGCTAAGGCGATCGAGCCTGAGCTTGTCACCGCTGACCCTGTGACCTCACATGACTGTTCCACCAATGGGCTCATCAACTTCATCAAGAAGAACCGTGCCTGAACTCGGAGCCATGGAGAAATCCGTAGATCACCTGTCTATCTGATGGACCTGTGAACAGCGTGGGCTCCTGTGTTTTCCCCCACCCCCTCGAGTGTCCCAAGTTGCTACGCCTCGCTCCTTTGGTGTTCTTGGTGACTGTTTCACTGTGAGGCAGTAACCTGTTGTAATGAGGTTACAGGAGTCAGGCTGACTGACTGTCCTCTGTCTGTGTGTTCACTTAGAGCCAGCTTCTAACCCTGGGACATGGACTCCATGTAGAAACTCAAAAGTTTAAAATAAAACTTCACATATCTGCTGGTCTCGTCTCTTCCCTCTTATGTTTCGAGCCAGCAATGTTCAAAAGCAGCATCATGTTTATCATTGTGCATTTTTGATGTATAATTTGTTATTTTGTGACAGCAAGACAAAAACATATAAATGACAACAGTGAATAAACAGTGCAGGAAAACCAACAAAACAGCTTTCCTCCGGACCAAGGTGCACAACACAGTACATATAACTCCCACACAACCGTACACGTATATACCACCGAACAAAACAACTTTCCTCCGGACCAAGGTGCACAACACAGTACATATAACTCCCACACAACCGTACACGTATATACCACCGAACAAAACAACTTTCCTCCGGACCAAGGTGCACAACACAGTACCTATAACTCCCACACAACCGTACACGTATATACCACCGAACAAAACAACTTTCCTCCGGACCAAGGTGCACAACACAGTACCTATAACTCCCACACAACCGTACACGTATATACCACCGAACAAAACAACTTTCCTCCGGACCAAGGTGCACAACACAGGACATGTAAGAACCAAGAGGTAATGTTATCCCCTCCTTGTCCACTGTTTCAAGGCCTTTCAACATTCAATAGGTTTCAATGTTACAGCTTTTTGGACCCTGGTCAGACCCCACTTGGGAGTACTGTCCTGAGGAAGGGTCTCAGCCCGAAACGTTGTCAGTGCTTCTCCTTATAGATGCTGCCTGGCCTGCCGTGTTCCAGCAGCATTTTGTGTGTGTTGTTGGAGTACTGTGCTCAGTTCTGGTCACCTCACTACAGGAAGGATGTGGAAACTATTGAAAGGGTGCAGAGGAGATTGACAAGGATGTTGCCTGTTTGGGGAGCATGCCTGATGAGAATAGGTTGAGTGAACGCGGCCTTTTCTCCTTGGAGTGATGGAGAATGAGACGTGACTTGACAGAGGATAAGATGATGAGAGGCATTGATAGTCAGAGGCTTTTCCCCAGGACTGGAATGTCTAGCACAAGAGGGCACAGTGTTAAGGTGCTTGGAAGTAGGTACAGAAGCGGTATCAGGGGTAAGCTGTTGGTTTTTTTTTTACGCAGAGTGGTGGAGGCAGAAATGACAGTCTTTTAAGAGACTCCTGGAAGGCTACATGGGGCTCTGAGAAAGAGGGCTGTGGATGAAGCCTCGGTAGTTCTAAGGTAGGCACAGTTTTGTTGGCTGAAGGTATTGTGCTGTAGGTTTTCTTTGTACATAAAGTAATATACCACCACTGGTGTTTGATATGTGACAAGATCTTGAAAGGAAAAGAGTTACTGGTGGTTTTTCCTTGGTACAGGCTAGAATGAAATGGAAGTTGCAGACCTGTAGTCTCACAGCCTGGGGGAAAGAAGCTGTTCCCTAACCTTGTCCTTGTCCTGATGGGAGGAGCCCAGGTTGCTGGATGGTTGGGAGGGTCACTGACGATGATACGGGAGGGCCCTGGTGCTGATAGATATCTCTGACGGGAGGGTCACTGACGATGATACGGGAGGGCCCTGGTGCTGATAGATATCTCTGACGGGAGGGTCACTGACGATGATACGGGAGGGCCCTGGTGCTGATAGATATCTCTGATGGGAAGAAGTGCATCTTTGGGTTTCTGTTTCTCAAATGGTTGATGAGGTCCTGGAACGCTACATCACAGGAACTGGCCCTCCACCCCATCTAGTCTGTGCTGAACTATTATTCCATCTCGTCCCATTCTCCCTCATCTGAAACGTACATCTCTGTACTTCTCCCACCTTCCATACTCAACCGTGTACCCGTCCGACCCTCCGTCCCCCCTCATCCGTGTAACCGTCCGACCCTCCGTCCCCCCCCTCGTCCGTGTAACCGTCCGACCCTCCGTCCCCCCCCTCGTCCGTGTAACCGTCCGACCCTCCGTCCCCCCCTCGTCCGTGTAACCGTCCGACCCTCCGTCCCCCCCTCGTCCGTGTAACCGTCCGACCCTCCGTCCCCCCCTCGTCCGTGTAACCGTCCCCACACTCGTCCGTGTACCCGTCCGACCCTCCGTCCCCCCCCCGTCCGTGTAACCGTCCGACCCTCCGTCCCCCCCCCCGTCCGTGTAACCGTCCGACCCTCCGTCCCCCCCCCGTCCGTGTAACCGTCCGACCCTCCGTCCCCCCCTCGTCCGTGTACCCGTCCGACCCTCCGTCCCACCCCTCGTCCGTGTAACCGTCTGACCCTCCGTCCCCCCCCCGTCCGTGTAACCGTCCGACCCTCCGTCCCCCCCTCGTCCGTGTAACCGTCCGACCCTCCGTCCCCCCCCCGTCCGTGTAACCGTCCGACCCTCCGTCCCCCCCCCCGTCCGTGTAACCGTCCGACCCTCCGTCCCCCCCTCGTCCGTGTAACCGTCCCCACACTCGTCCGTGTACCCGTCCGACCCTCCGTCCCCCCCCCGTCCGTGTAACCGTCCGACCCTCCGTCCCCCCCCCCGTCCGTGTAACCGTCCGACCCTCCGTCCCCCCCCCGTCCGTGTAACCGTCCGACCCTCCGTCCCCCCCTCGTCCGTGTACCCGTCCGACCCTCCGTCCCACCCCTCGTCCGTGTAACCGTCCGACCCTCCGTCCCCCCCCCCGTCCGTGTAACCGTCCGACCCTCCGTCCCCCCCCCGTCCGTGTAACCGTCCGACCCTCCGTCCCCCCCCCGTCCGTGTAACCGTCCGACCCTCCGTCCCCCCCCCCGTCCGTGTAACCGTCCGACCCTCCGTCCCCCCCTCGTCCGTGTACCCGTCCGACCCTCCGTCCCACCCCTCGTCCATGTAACCGTCCGACCCTCCGTCCCCCCCCCCCGTCCGTGTAACCGTCCGACCCTCCGTCCCCCCCTCGTCCGTGTAACCGTCCCCACACTCGTCTGTGTACCCGTCCGACCCTCCGTCCCCCCCCCGTCCGTGTAACCGTCCGACCCTCCGTCCCCCCCCCGTCCGTGTAACCGTCCGACCCTCCGTCCCCCCCCCGTCCGTGTAACCGTCCGACCCTCCGTCCCCCCCTCGTCCGTGTACCCGTCCGACCCTCCGTCCCCCCCTCGTCCGTGTAACCGTCCCCACACTCGTCCGTGTACCCGTCCGACCCTCCGTCCCCCCCCCGTCCGTGTAACCGTCCGACCCTCCGTCCCCCCCCCCGTCCGTGTAACCGTCCGACCCTCCGTCCCCCCCCCGTCCGTGTACCCGTCCGACCCTCCGTCCCCCCCCGTCCGTGTAACCGTCCGACCCTCCGTCCCCCCCCCCCGTCCGTGTACCCGTCCGACCCTCCGTCCCCCCCCCCGTCCGTGTACCCGTCCCCCCCTCGTCCGTGTACCCGTCCCCCCCTCGTCCGTGTACCCGTCCGACCCTCCGTCCCCCCCTCGTCCGTGTACCCGTCCGACCCTCCGTCCCCACACTCGTCCGTGTACCCGTCCGACCCTCCGTCCCCCCCCCGTCCGTGTAGCCGTCCGACCCTCCGTCCCCCCCCCGTCCGTGTACCCATCCGACCCTCCGTCCCCCCCCCGTCCGACCCTCCGTCCCCCCCTCGTCCGTGTACCCGTCCGACCCTCCGTCCCCCCCTCGTCCGTGTAACCGTCCGACCCTCCGTCCCCCCCTCGTCCGTGTACCCGTCCGACCCTCCATCCCCCCCTCTCATCTAAACATTTACGCTCCCAGTTTTGTAAATGCCCCCTCAATCTGCCAAGGACCAAGGAATAAAGTCCTAATCCATTCATGTCCTCCAGACCCGGCAACATCCTCGTAAATTTTCTCTCTTCTCTTTCAACCTTGCTTACCTCTTTCCGCATTGGTGGGTGATCAAAAACTGCAGACAATACTCCAGATTAAACCTCATACAACTTCAACATTACATCCCATCTCCTATTCTCAATACTTGGATTTACGAAGGCCAATGTGCCAAAAGCTTTCTTTATGACTCAGTCTACCTGTGACACCATTTTCAAAGAATTATGTACCTGTGTTCCCAGGTCACTTCGTTCTACCACACTGCTCGGTGCCCTGTGGTCACTGGGTCAGACCTACTCCGGTTGGCCTGCATTAAATTCCATCTGCTTTTTCCAGCTGGTCCAGATCCCGCTGCAAGCTTTGATAGTCTTGGCCAACGTCCACTAAAACCCCATGCGTAAATTTTCAGTTTACCACATCATCCAGATCATTGATATAGACGACAAACAACAAGGGACCCAGCACCCATCCCTGGGGCACCCCACTGGTTACAGGCTCCAGTCAGAGGCAACTCTCTACTACCACGCTCTGGCTTCTCCCACAAAGCCAATGTCTAATCCAATTTACTAGCTCATCCTGAATGCCGAGCGACTGAACCTCCCATGCGGGACCTTGTCAAATGCCTTGCCCGGTCCGTGTAGACAACACCCACTGCCTTCCCTTCATCAACTTTCCCGGTAACTTCCTGGGAAACTCGTAAGATTGGTTGGATACGACCTACCACGCACGGAGCCGTGCTGACTATCCTGAATCAGTCCATGTCTACCCAGATATTTATACACCCACCGGCTCCAAGTAACTGTTTGCAGGCGGCAGCGGCCACGTTCCGACACACCGCTTCAACAGGCCTCGTACCTCAGGGGCCCGTCTGTTAGCCCGGCGGCTGGAACGTTCGAAGGACATGGTTATACACTGAACCAAGTCTTCCGAGGTCGGCAGTAGAACGGCTTGTTCACTAGTTTCCCATCATTGTTGGAGACGACGGCAACCAGCATTTCCTCTCCCCCACAGCCACTCCGCCTTCGCATCTCTGCTGCAGCTCGAACAAACCTTCCTGCTAGGAATTTAGTCCCCCTGCAGTTCAAGGGCAAAACGACCCATCTGTACTGGTCCCATCTGCCTTGGAAGAGAGCCCAATGACCCAAAACTCTGACGCCCTCCCTCGCCTTGTATCATCCTCCTACTTCCTGACTAACACATGGTACGGGTAGCAATCCTGAGATCACAACCTTGCAGGTCCTGCCCTTTAACTTAGCATTAACTCCCTCAACTCGCTGAGGGAGTTCTTCACCCTTCCTGCCCATGTTCATGTCCGGCTACTCACCCAATTTTCCCTCTCCTGACGGTAACCCAGGACGGATTTGCCAGGGTCTCATCCATTGTTTATTCCTCTCCATAGTTGTTGCCTGACCTGCTGAGTTCCAGCACTTCCTGTGAGTCAGTAACACTCCCGGGATCTCCCAGCCTTCAGCGCCTTAAGCACCCACCTTCAAAGTTGAAGAAAATTTATTATCAAAGTACATACATGTCACCAGATACAAACCCGCGAATCATTTTCTTGTGGACATCTTCAATACATCCACAATGAATAATAATAATCCATGAAAGTTTGCACCAATTTGGGCGTTCAACCAGTGTACAAAAGACAACAAACTGTGCAAACAAAAGATAAAAGAACAATTTTTTAAAAATGAGCAATAAACATCGAGAACATGAGATGAAGAGTCTTTGAAAGTGTGTCCATAGGTTGTGGAGACAGTTCAGCGTTGGGGTGAGTGAAGTGGAATGAAGAGCCTGATGGTTGAGGGGTAATGACTGTTCCTGAACCTAGTTCAGTGGGCCCTGAGGCTCCTGTACCTCCTTCCTGATGGTTGAGGGGTAATGACCTGGTGGAGTGGGCCCTGAGGCTCCTGTACCTCCTTCCTGATGGTTGGGGGTAATAACCTGGTGGAGTGGGCCCTGAGGCTCCTGTACCTCCTTCCTGATGGTTGGGGGTAATGACTGTTCCTGAACCTGGTGGAGTGGGTCCTGAGGCTCCTGCACCTCCTTCCTGATGGTTGAGGGGTAATGACCTGGTGGAGTGGGCCCTGAGGCTCCTGTACCTCCTTCCTGATGGTTGGGGGGTAATGACCTGGTGGAGTGGGTCCTGAGGCTCCTGTACCTCCTTCCTGATGGTTGAGGGGTAATGACCTGGTGGAGTGGGCCCTGAGGCTCCTGCACCTTCTTCCTGATGGTTGAGGGGTAATGACTGTTCCTGAACCTAGTTCAGTGGGCCCTGAGGCTCCTGTACCTCCTTCCTGATGGTTGAGGGGTAATGACCTGGTGGAGTGGGCCCTGAGGCTCCTGTACCTCCTTCCTGATGGTTGGGGGTAATAACCTGGTGGAGTGGGTCCTGAGGCTCCTGTACCTCCTTCCTGATGGTTGAGGGGTAATGACCTGGTGGAGTGGGTCCTGAGGCTCCTGTACCTCCTTCCTGATGGTTGAGGGGTAATGACCTGGTGGAGTGGGTTCTGAGGCTCCTGTACCTCCTTCCTGATGGTTGAGGGGTAATGACCTGGTGGAGTGGGTCCTGAGGCTCCTGTACCTCCTTCCTGATGGTTGAGGGGTAATGACCTGGTGGAGTGGGCCCTGAGGCTCCTGTACCTCCTTCCTGATGGTTGGGGGTAATAACCTGGTGGAGTGGGTCCTGAGGCTCCTGTACCTCCTTCCTGATGGTTGAGGGGTAATGACCTGGTGGAGTGGGTCCTGAGGCTCCTGTACCTCCTTCCTGATGGTTGAGGGGTAATGACCTGGTGGAGTGGGCCCTGAGGCTCCTGTACCTCCTTCCTGATGGTTGAGGGGTAATGACTGTTCCTGAACCTGGTGGAATGGTTCCTGAGGCTCCTGTACCTCCTTCCTGATGATTGAGGGGTAATGACTGTTCCTGAACCTGGTGGAGTGGTTCCTGAGGCTCCTGTACCTCCTTCCTGATGGTTGAGGGGTCATGACTGTTCCTGAACCTGGTGGAGTGGTTCCTGAGGCTCCTGCACCTCCTTCCTGATGGTTGAGGGGTAATGACCTGGTGGAGTGGGTCCTGAGGCTCCTGTACCTCCTTCCTGATGGTTGAGGGGTAATGACCTGGTGGAGTGGGTTCTGAGGCTCCTGTACCTCCTTCCTGATGGTTGAGGGGTAATGACCTGGTGGAGTGGGCCCTGAGGCTCCTGTACCTCCTTCCTGATGGTTGAGGGGTAATGACTGTTCCTGAACCTGGTGGAGTGGTTCCTGAGGCTCCTGCACCTCCTTCCTGATGGTTGAGGGGTAATGACTGCTCCTGAACCTGGTGGAGTGGGTCCTGAGGCTCCTGTACCTCCTTCCTGATGGTTGAGGGGTAATGACTGTTCCTGAACCTGGTGGAGTGGGTCCTGAGGCTCCTGTACCTCCTTCCTGATGGTTGAGGGGTCATGACTGTTCCTGAACCTGGTGGAGTGGTTCCTGAGGCTCCTGCACTTCCTTCCTGAAGACAGCAGTGAGAAGAGAGCTTGTCCTGGGTGCTGGGGGTCCTTGATGCTTTCCTGCGACAGCGCTCAGTGGTGGGAAGGGCTGTACCCGATGGATTGGGCCACACCTACTACTCTTTGTAAGACTTTCTGTTGTTTCCATACCAGAATAAACTTCATTCTGGGGGAGCTCGCTCGGCCTCCTCTCTGGGGACTGCAGCAGCGTCGCAGATCAGCTCAGTGCTGCCCCCGTGAGTGGAGTCGGTGATACTGCCGAGCTCTCCTTTGAAAACTGCAAATAGGAGAAAATCTGTGGGCATTGGTGACGCCAGATTTATAATATTGTGTACAGTTCTGGTCACCGAATTATAGGAAAGATGTCAATAAATTAGAGAGAGTACAGAGGAGATTTACTAGAATGTTGAAGCTAATGCTACTGTAATCTTACCTGGGTTTCAGCACCTAAGTTACAGAGAAAGGTTGAACAAGTTAGGTCTTTATTCTTTGGAGCGTAGAAGGTTGAAGGGGGACTTGATAAAGGTATTTAGAATTATAAGGGGGATAGAGAGTTAACGTGGATAGGCTTTTTCCATTGAGAGTAGGGGAAATACCAATAAGAAGACAATTTGAGAGTTGGGGGCAGAAGTTTAAGGGTAACATGAGAGGGAATATCTTTACTCAGAGAGTGGTAGCTGTGTGGAATGAGCTTCCAGTAGAAGTGGTAGAGGCAGGTTCGGTATTGTCACTTAAAATTGGATAGGTATATGGCCAGGAAAGGAATGGAAGGTTATGGGCTGAGTGCGGGTCAGTGGGACTAGGTGAGAGTAAGTGTTCAGCACAGACTAGAAGGGCTGAGATGGCCTGTTCCCGTGCTGTAATTGTTATTTGATACTGAGATCCGAGCAACACACACAAAATGCTGGTGTAACACAGCAGGCCAGGCAGCATCTATAGGGAGAAGCGCTGTCGACATTTCGGGCCGAGACCCTTTGTCAGGACTGACTGAAATGAAAGATAGTAAGAGATTTGAAAGTAGGAGGGGGAGAGGGAAATGCGAAATGACAGAAGACCAGAGGGGGGTGGGGTGAAGCTGAGAGCTGGAAAGGTAATTGGCAAAAAAAGACGAGTAGTTGGGGGGGGGGGGTGAAAAACCACAAGGAGACAGGTGAAACGGGGGGTGGGGGATTGAAGTAAAGAGCTGGGAAGTCGATTGGTGAGTCATACAGGTCTGGAGAAAAGGAATCTGACAGGAGAGGGCAGAGGCCATGGAAGAAAGGGGGAGATAAGGTGATTGAGAAAAAGGAATGGGGAATGGTGACGGGGGGGGGGGGGATTACCTTAAATTTGAGAGATCAACGCTCATGGCATTGGATTGGAGGCTATGCAGATGGAATACAAGGTGTTGCTCCTCCAACCTGGTGGCCTCATCACGACAGCAGAGGCAGCCATGGATTGACATGTTGGAATGGAAATAGGAAGTGAAATTAAAAGCAGTGGCCACTGGGAGATCCCCTTTTCTTTTGGTGGTCTCGTTGCAAACCTTGTTGGGGCAAGTTTTATTTGAGCCAATAAAAAGCGAAGTGGCCATTGTTGAAGTGGTCTAGGGTTAGAGGGGGAGGCATCGAGACTGGGTGTTCAGAATCAACGGCATACGTCATGACATTTGTTATGTAACAGCAGTACAAAATGTAGAGAAAACCTGCGAATTACAGTATGTTGGTGTTTTGGGTCCATATATAGAGTAGCTAAATAAGTGTGCAAAAATAGAAATTAAAAAGTAGTGATGTCGTGTTTACCCACTCAATGTCCATTCAGAAATCAGATGGCAGAAGGGAAGAAGCTGTTCCTGAATTGTTGGGTGTGTCTTCAGACACCTGTACCTCCTCACTAATGTTAACAGGGAATGTCCTGGGTGATGGGGGTCCTTAATGATAGAAGCAACCTTTTTGAGGCATTGCTCCTTGAAGATGCCCTGGATGCTACAGAGGCCAGTGCCCATGATTGTGCTAACTTTACAACTCTCTGCAGCCTATTTCCTTCCTGTGTAGCAGCTTCAACTTTCCACCCTCCACACCAGGCAGTGATGCAGGCAGCTGAAATGCTCTCCGGGGCACAGCTGCAGACATACCAGATCTCCTTCAATTCCGAATGAAATGCAGCGGCTGTCGTGCCTTCCTCACAGCTGCATCGATATGTTGGGCCCAGGTTAGATCCTCAGAGATACTGACACCCAGGAACTTGAAATTGCTCACTCTCTCCACAATAAAAGCTTTGGTCTCACTGACATTGAGTAAAGTTGTTGCTGTGACACCACTCAACAAGATGGTCTCTCTCACTCCTGAATTTAACCCAGATAAATGAGAGGTGTTGCATCTTGGTAGGGCAAATGTAAAGGGACAGTACACGGTTAAGGACAAGACCCTTAACAGTGTTGCTGAGTAGAGGTCTCGGGGTCCAAGTTCATAGCTCTTTGAAAGTGGTTACACAGGTTGATAGGGTGGTTTAAGGGTTATGCCATTCTTGCCCTTATTAGTCCAGGCATTGAGTTTAAAGGTCTGGAGGTTATGTTGCAACTTCATAAAACTCTGGTTAGGCCACATCTGGAATATTCTATACAGTTCTGGTCTCCCTACAATACCACATCAAGTACAGCCTCTCCTCTAGTTGGCATAATGCATCACCTAACAAACTCCACCCCACCTAAACCCCTCGCTCCAGGGAGATGCCAGTCAATATTAGTAAAGTTAAAATCACCCATCACAACCCTTTTGTTTGAGCCTGGTGGCCCCGATAGGAGGAAGACGAAACAGTCCGTGAGCAGGTTGGGTGGGATCCTTCATGATGTTACTGGCCCCTTTCCAGCACCTTTCTCTATACTTCCTTAACGGCCGATAAGGTTGGCGATGCGTTGACGAAGAAAAAATAGCAAAGCTGACAAGGTAGAAAAGACAAGGTCAGAGTTAACTTACAAAAAAAAACTTTATTTTTGGAAAAAAGGCAGATTATATCTAAGGTTAAGTGACGTTCAACATTTACAGGTTTAATAATTTAGGTTGATATTATGTGGCTTTACTTTTAAGATAAATAACTCTACATCTCCCGTCTCAATCCCCAACACCAGCTGGGGGTGGTTTCTGGGCTGGAGAAAAGAACGGCCCAGTTCTGGGCAAAACGTCACCTCAGCGTTCCTCTGCCAACACCAGCTGGGGGTGGTTTCTGGGCTGGAGAAAAGAACGGCCCAGTTCTGGGCAGAACGTCACCTCAGCGTTCCTCTGCCAACACCAGCTGGGGGTGGTTTCTGGGCTGGAGAAAAGAACGGCCCAGTTCTGGGCAGAACGTCACCTCAGCGTTCCTCTGCCAACACCAGCTGGGGGTGTTTTCTGGGCTGGAGAAAAGAACGGCCCAGTTCTGGGCAGAACGTCACCTCAGCGTTCCTCTGCCAACACCAGCTGGGGGTGTTTTCTGGGCTGGAGAAAAGAACGGCCCAGTTCTGGGCAGAACGTCACCTCAGCGTTCCTCTGCCAACTCCTGCTGGCTCTCTGTTGGAGCTGTACAGAATCCTTTTGGGGGGGGGGTGGGGGAGATATTGCAAGAATCCAGCCAACGCATGGAAGCAGGAGGCTGGGCCTCGTCTTCAGAGACAAGCGAGGAGAATCCATGGCTGGGCTGTAGAGGACGAAGGAATCTCACAAAGAGGGCAGAACCAGCAACGGCAGGAGGCCATCTTGTCACGGGGGAAGGAGCAAGAACTTTGCACTGTCCCACTGCCAAACAACACACCTGGGCAGGCGACCCATGTGGCCAACAGGCCTGAGAGACGTTTACCGCTGCCCTCCCAGCCAGGTCGGTGAGCCCCGGGGTCGGAGGTCACTTCGAGTCTGGTGTCAAAGTCTAAAGGTCAGAGTCCCAAAGGCCTGATACCTGTGAGTCTGAGGGTCCAATGACAAAGACAGCCAGCCTGTGTGTGGGAAAAGGGCTTGTCCTATTTTTGTTGGTGCTGATGGGCCAAAACATGGTTGCAGCCAGAATGTGTGGTTACACTTCCTCAGACTGTGTTGGTCACTAGCACAATCCACGGTATGTTTCGATGTACGTGTAACAAGTGACATTTCACACTATGTCCGCCACTGGTGACTCCGCCACGGACGGTCCCACACACAGCTGTGAAAGTCAGAGCAACCCATCCCGTAAAAACCCACAGCAACAGAGGCTTCAAAGACCCCATCCCGTAAAAACCCACAGCAACAGAGGCTTCAAAGACCCCATCCCGTAAAAACCCACAGCAACAGAGGCTTCAAAGACCCCATCCCGTAAAAACCCACAGCAACAGAGGCTTCAAAGACTCCATCCCGTGGAGAGGAAGATGGGCCCCCCCGGGGACAACCTGAAAGCCTGGCCCGGGAGAGAGGACTCTGGCAAGCTGCCGTCAGTGGCCTGTGCCCCAGTTGGGTGATGAGTTTAAGAAAACAAAAGTGACAATGAAACTGATTCTGAGCAGGTTCAGAGTCTTCAGGAAGAGGTGGCAGTGGGCAGCATGGCCGGGGCGGAGGGAGGATGGGGCTGGCGGGGGACAGTTGAGGAAAAAGGGAGAATAAATAAAAGTGCCTGGAGGTTTGAGACTTGCAGCAGGAATGGCTGCGGCCATTTCCCAACAGCTCTCAACCTCCCATTCCCTGACCGATTGTGGGCACATCCTGAATCCTCAGGGACTGGGAATAACATCCCTGTTGGCAACAGGCTTTCCTCCTCTGGAGGATGGGGAATGATCACAAGGTTAACCCAGCAACAAGATGCAGGAGAATACATAACGGTATGGCACAGTACTCTGCCTTCAGCCCACCACAGTGCCATGGTGGGGACTGGTGCAGGAGACAGGGTTAATGAGCTGGGAGCCCGTATCCAACGACCAGTACAGAAAATGTACCGAATCATCCAATTAGAAAATTAAAAGTACACTTTAAAAAAACTATTACAAAATTATGAAGTGGGCCCACTGTACATTACCACTGATGAGCGGGTTTATATAAAACAATTGTGATTGCTTGCATAGTCTGTGTGTGTGGTGACCTGTACAGCAAGGGTTAATCAGACCGGTAGCCAGAACATTGATAAGTGCAGAGGCTGCGTTCGGGTTCCAGGATTTGCAGAACAGACACAGAAGGCCCAGTCTGAGTCTCTCTCAGTACCCACCCTCTCGGGGGAGGGCGACAATCAGGGCTTTGGTCACTCAGGAGGTGTGGGATTATGCAGGCCCTCAGCCAGGAATCTGCAACTCGGCTGAGCCGCATCGACCCCCACCGAGCAGGAACCCTGACTGGTGGGCATCCCGCCAAAGGGAAGCCGCTGCCTGGCCGACGTCCCGCTACAGGGCATCTCAAAGGCCAGATGCTGTAAATCGTCCGTGTGTTAACCGGGTCCGCGCCTACCCGGGCTCCTCGGTGATGAAGGTGCTCAGGTGTGGTTGCAACAGCAGGGCCAACCCAGAGCAGCGTCCTTTCTGGTCAGCATGGGGGAGGTTTGTAGCCTCCAGTTACAGCTCAGTAACGTGCAGCTGGTAGTTGGGTGCCGAATGTGGGGATAGGGGGACGTTAATCCGACGGATGTGACAACTGTGACACAGGAGGTGCCCCTCCAGGGGGTAACAGCGGCGAGTTTCCTCGTCGTTCAGCTGGAGGCCACAGTCCTGGGGAGAGACAATAAACATGTATTAACTCGTGTAGAGATACAGCCTTTGACTCTACGAGCTGCACTACCCAGCATTCCACCAATTTAACCTTTGCCGAATCACAGGGTAACCTACAGTGACCAATTACTCTACCAAGCCGTTCCTCTTTCGACTGTGGACCAAACCAGAGCACCCAGAGAAGACTCGCATTCTGAAGGGAAGGACGAGAAACTTCTTACAGATGGACTGAACCCCGACATCCTGAGCTGCAACAGCATTACACTAACAGCTACACAACCATGGCACCCCAGAAATACTGCCTTTCCCACTGATGCCCACAATAATCCCTTAATCACACTCTCAACACCTCCCCATCAACAAGGAGTCGACCCTTCATCCACACACTAGTGTGATGATACACAGAAATGGATCAACGCATTAATCCCCCCCCCCCCCCCCCACATTGTTGGGATCCATGAGGTCACAGGGAGGAGACACACACAGGCCCATCAATACCAAATTGAACAGTACTCCTCCCATCCCTATCCCTGGTCTGTGCCCCTCCATTCCCTATACATGTATGTATGTATCTGAGAGCCTCTACTTATCTGTCTGCACCAAGATCCCTGACAACATATTTCAGGCTCTGTAAAACAAACCTTGTCAAATCATCTCCAAAATTTCCCCTCTCACTATAAATACATGTCCCGTAGTATATGACATTTCTTTATTGAGGAAAAAAGAAAATTGTCTGCTCTAACTGTGCCTCTCATAATCTTACAAACCTCTCTCAGATCTCCCCTCAGCCTCTGACGCTCCAGAGAAAACAGCCCAAGTTTAAGCAGCCTCTCATGACAGCACACACCCCCTAAACCTGGCAGCATCCTGGTAAACCTCTTCAGCGCCCTCTCCAAAGCCTCAACATCCTTTCCATAGTGGGGTGACCAGAACTGTGTGCAATACTCCAGATGTGGCCCAACTGGTTTTTATAAAGCTGCAGTGTAATTTGAACTCGATGCCTTGATTGGACACGGCATCTAAGGTTACGGGAGAAAGCTGGGGAGTTGTCCGAGGAGGGAAAAAGAAGATCAGCCATGATTGAATCACAAAGTAGACTCGATGGGACAACTGGTCCAATTCTGCAACTATATCCGATGGTCTAAAAAAGGTGAGCATGCAGCAGAATCCTAAAAGCTTCTACAGGTATGTTAAGAGCAAAAGGATAGAAAGGGATAAAATTGGTCCTCTTGAAGATCAGAGTGGTCAGCTATGTATGGAACCAAAAGAAATGGGAGAGATATTAAATGGGTTTTTTGCATCTGTATTTACTAAGGAAACTGGAATGGAGTCTATGGGAACAAGGCAAACAAGTAGGTCATTGAACTTACACAGATTGAAGAGGAGGAGGTGCTTGCTGTCTTGAGGCAAATCAGATTAGATAAATCCCCAGGACCTGACAGGGGGTATTCCCTCGGGCGTTGAAGGAGACTAGTGTTGAAATTAGTCTTGGCAGAAATATTTAAAATGTCGCCAGGTGCCAGAGGATTGGAGGATAGCTCACGTAGTTCCGACGTTTAAAAAAGGCTTGAAAAGTAGGTGGAAAATTATAGGCCGGTAAATTTGACATCAGTAGTAGGTAAATTATTGGAAGAAATACTAAGAGATAGGATCTACAAGTATTTGGATAGACAGGGACTTATTAGAAAAAGTCAGCATGGCTTTGTGCGTGGTAGGTCATGTTTAACCAATCTATCAGAGTCTTTCGAGGAGGTTACCAGGAAAGTGGATGAAGGGAAGGCAGTGGATGTTGTCTATATGGACTTCAGTAAGGCCTTTGACAAGGTCCCACATGGGAGGTTAGTTAGGAAGATTCAGTCGCTAGGTATACATGGTGAGGTAGTAAATTGGATTAGACGTTGGTTCAATGGGAGAAGCCAGAGAGTGGTAGTGGAGGATTGCTACTCTGAGTGGAGGCCTGTGACTAGTGGTGTGCCACAGGGATCAGTACTGGGTCCATTGTTATTTGTCATCTATATCAATGATCTGGATGATAATGTGGCAAATTGGATCAGCAAATTTGCTGATGAATCAAAGATTGGAGGTGTAGTGGACCGTGAGGAAGGTTTTCAAAGCTTGCAGAGGGATTTGGACCAGTTGGAGGAATGGGCTGAAAAATGGCAGATGGAGTTTAATGCAGACAAGTGTGAGGTATTGCGTTTCGGAAGGACAAACCAAGGTAGAACATACAAGGTAAATGGTAGGGCACTGAGGAGTGCAGTAGAACAGAGGGATCTGGGAATACAGATACAAAATTCCCTAAAAGTGGCATCACAGGTAGATAGGGTAGTAAAGAGAGCTTTTGGTACTTTGGCCTTTATAAATCAAAGTATTGAGTATAAGAGTTGGAATGTAATGGTGAGGTTGTATAAGGCATTGGTGAGGCCGAATTTGGAGTATTGTGTGCAGTTTTGGTCACCGAATTACAGGAAGGATATTAATAAGGTTGAAAGAGTGCAGAGAAGGTTTACAAGGATGTTGCCGGGACTTGAGAAACTGAGTTACAGAGAGAGGTTGAATAGGGTAGGACTTTATTCCCTGGAGCGTAGAAGAATGAGGGGAGATTTGATAGAGGTGTATAAAATTATGACGGGTATAGAGAGAGTGAATGCAAGCAGGCTTTTTCCACTGAGGCCAGGGGAGAAAATAACCAGAGGTCATGGGTTAAGGGTGAAGGGGGAAAAGTTTAAAGGGAACATGGGGGGGGGGCTTCTTCACACAGAGTGGTGAGAGTGTGGAATGAGCTGCCAGATGAAGTGGTGAATGCGGGCTCACTTTTAACATTTAAGAAAAACTTGGACAGGTACATGGATGAGAGGTGTATGGAGGGATATGGTCCAGGTGCAGGTCAGTGGGACTAGGCAGAAAAATGGTTCGGCGCAGCTAAAAAGGGCCAAAAGGCCTGTTTCAGTGCTGTAATGTTGTATGGTTCTAATTAGGCTATTCAGTCCATTGAGTCTGTTGTGCTATTCCAGTATGGCTTATTTATTACCCTTCTCAACCCCATTTTCCTGCCTTCTCCCTGTACCCTTTGACACTCTGAATGAACAAGAAACTATCAGCCTATCAATCACTTGGCCTCCACAGCCATCTGTAACTATCAATTTCACAGATTCAACATCCTTTGGCTGAAAAAATTCCTCCTAATTGGAGTCCCTTTATTGAGGCTGTGCCCTCCGGTCCTAGACTCCCCCACTGTAGGAAACAGCCTCTCCTCGTCCCTCTACTCTGTGCCCTCCGGTCCTAGACTCCCCCACTGTTGTAAACAGCCTCTCCTCGTCCCTCTCCTCTGAGGCTGTGCCCTCCGGTCCTAGACTCCCCCACTGTAGGAAACAGCCTCTCCTCGTCCCTCTACTCTGAGGCTGTGCCCTCCGGTCCTAGACTCCCCACTGTAGGAAATGTCCTCTCCACAACAGTCTACTCTGAGGCTGTGCCCTCTGGTCCTAGACTCCCCCATTGTAGGAAACAGCCTCTCCTCATCCCTCTACTCCCAGGCTGTGCCCTCCGGTCCTAGACTCCCCCACTGTAGGAAGCAGCCTCTCCTCATCCCTCTACTCAGTGCCCTCCGGTCCTAGACTCCCCCACTGTAGGAAACAGCCTCTCCTCGTCCCTCTCCTCTGAGGCTGTGCCCTCCGGTCCTAGACTCCCCCACTGTAGGAAACAGCCTCTCCTCTGAGGCTGTGCCCTCCGGTCCTAGACTCCCCCACTGTAGGAAAGCCTCTCCTCGTCCCTCTACTCTGAGGCTGTGCCCTCCGGTCCTAGACTCCCCCACTGTAGGAAACAGCCTCTCCTTGTCCCTCTCCTCTGAGGCTGTGCCCTCTGATCCTAGACTCCCCCACTGTAGGAAACAGCCTCTCCTCGTCCCTCTACTCTAAGGCTGTGCCCTCCGGTCCTAGACCCCTCTTCCAGGGAACCATTCTGACATCAGCTTACTTGTCTGACATGTGCCTCCAAGCACTCTAAAACCTCATCCTTTAATAATGAACTCCAACATCTTCCCAACCACTGAAGTCAGGCTAATTTCCTTTCTTCTGCTCCCACGCTTCTTGAAGGGTGGAGTGAGGGTGAATTAAATTCAGATTTACGACTCCAAGGTAACGAAATTCCTCTACATCTCTGTTGAGGAATGAACATCTCTCTATTATGAGGCTGTGCCTTTTGCTCCTGAACTTCACAAAAGGAAGCATCGTCTTCACATCCATCCTGTCTAGGTCATACAATATTTAATAGCTTTTAATGAATCCTTCCCTCATCTCCCGAGCTAAGGCAGCCACCCTGTGTAGCCACTTCTGGGGAGCTTGGACCATTCTACTCATCATTGCTCATACAGGTCCTGCCATTAACAGCAGACTTTCTCTTATATTTGACCTCCAAAAGAACACGCTGACCAGTCTCCACTGGGAGGGAAGGGGGTGGGGTGGGCACCATGGCACAGAAACAGGCTCCTTGGCCCGTGCCGAACTATTAACCTGCCTAATCCCATTGACCTGCCCGTGGACCCGGGTGATCTCAAACCCCTCCCTTCCAAGTACTTAACTAAATTTCTCTTAAACGTTGAAATCAAACTCCATCCACTGGCAGCTTGTTCCATACTCACACTGCCCTCTGAGTGATTAATTTTCCCCCTCAGGTTCCTCTTAAACATTTCACCCTTCACCCTTAACCCATGACCTCTAGTTCTATTATCATCGAACCTCAGGGTGAATGCAAGCAGGCATCATAATTTTGTTTATCTCCTCTCATTCTCAAAGGACTGATATCCTCATAGCACTGGGCTAACCTCAGCCCTCCAGGATTAAACCCTTCTCCCTCACACCAAGTTCTGTCCCTGACTCTACAGGGTGACTCTGGTCTTGCAAGGGACACACTGGATGGTGGCTGGCCAGGGGAAGGCAGAGTGAGTGGAGGGGCTGGAGGCAAAATGAACGAATTGCTGAGGCCTCACCCCACGAAAGGCCAGACAAGCCCCTCCCCAAACTGGTTAGCACACACTCTTTCACAGCCCCTACCCGATGGTAAGGATGTGAGGGTTGTGCAAGTCGGCCACTCCCAGCAATACCTCCCCTCCCCCACCCTCAGCACGCCAGCAGCGGGGAGCCTGCGGACTGACCTCGCAGTGGTAACACTCCACGTGGTAATCCTTGTCCATCGACACCACTCGGATCGTCTCCTCGGAACCCTGCGAATGACACACAGAGGTAAATCCATCACCTACCTACACCCCCCTACCCACAACTCCTCCCCCAGTGCTGAGGACACCAGTGATGCAGGTGGGATTTCAAACACGAGGCGGCTGGTTAAGTGGTGTCACAACCACCACCTCAGCAAGACCAAGGAATTGACTGTGGACTTTGAGAAGGGGAAGTCGAGGGATCAGCAGTGGAAAGGGTGAGCAGTTTCAATTCCTGGCTGTCAGCATCTCTGAAGATCTATCCTGGGCCCGAGACACGTCTTCTCACTGCTACCACCCAGCAGGCTCCTCCCTTCCGCCATCAGATTTCTGAACGGTCATGAACACGACCTACTTCACTCTCATTTTGCACTATTTAGAGTAACATGTCCTAAATCCCGCACTGTACTGCTGCCACGAAACCGATTTCATGACAAACCTGATTGTGAACCCGTGGTACAACACGCTCTTCTAAAAACCTCTACGGCAACTCGGTGCATAAGGCGGGGGGGGGTTGCGGCGGTATCAGGACAGTAAGGGCGAGGGAAGGGGCGAGATCCACGGACAGGAGGGGGAGAGGATGAGATGTAGATAGACCTACCTGTGCTGGGAGAATGGGGTGCCCACAGGACGCACACTTTGGGGCAAACACCCTGCAAATGCAAAGATTGCGGCATGTTAGACAGACCGCAGACATGGAGATGGAACAGTTCCATCCCGCCCTCAACTCAAAACTCGCAAGGAGCAGACTACCATCTGGGCAGTGAACCCATGAACATTACCAAATGGGGTTGAGAAGGGTAATAAATAAGCCATACTGGAATAGCACAACAGACTCAATGGACTGAATAGCCTAATTAGAACCATACAACATTACAGCACAGAAACAGGCCTTTTGGCCCTTTTTAGCTGCGCCGAACCATTTTTCTGCTTAGTCCCACTGACCTGCACCTGGACCATATCCCTCCAAACACCTCTCATCCATGTACCTGTCCAAGTTTTACTTAAATGTTAAAAGTGAGCCCGCATTTACCACTTCATCTGGCAGCTCATTCCACACTCCCACCACTCTGTGTGAAGAAGCCCCCCCCATGTTCCCTTTAAACTTTTCCCCCTTCACCCTTAACCCATGTCCTCTGTTTTTTTTCTCCCCTAACCTCAGCGGAAAAATGTTTTGCTCCCTTTTGGAAAATATATATACACACACACACCTTCCTGAAATTTGTATTTTTTTAAATTAATCATTCCGATGGACTGCTACCACACAACAAGTTTCATAATTACGCCAGAGGGGTTAAACCAAGTCTCCCGTTAGAGGATGCTTCCTCTTGTGGGGTGTCGAAGACCAGAGGGTGTACATTGAAGACAGAGATGAGGAGGAATTTCTTTTATGAGAGGGTGGTGAATCTGTGGAATTCATGGAGGCCAAAGTATTTAAAGCAAAGATTGATTAGTCAGGGTGCTACGGGGAGAAGGAACTGAAAGGGATAACAAATCAGCCATGATGGAATGGTGGAACAGACTCAATGGGAGAAATGCCTACACCTGCTCCTGTCTCATGGTGGCGAAGACAAAGGGAGATAGAGACATGGTCATCACAGACCACGCACTCGATATTCCGAACGGGACAAGTGTCCGCAGGGATCATTTACAGGGTCAGAGGGAACAACGGGAGTGAGGTGTAAGCATCAGTGGAAAAGCTCTTCCCCACCTCTCCCTCGAGAAGGTGTGGGTGGGGGAACCTCCTCTTCAAACCACTGCAGCCCCGGTGAAAGTGCTCCCACGAAGGAAAAGTAAACTTCCAAACCCATTGTGAACCCTGCTCAAAGAGCCAGCACAGGCACGATGGACCGAGTGGCCTGTGGTTACTCTGGTTTTGACTCAGTTGTGTCACTGCAAGACCACCAACTGACCGGGAACAGACGCGCGCATTCACAGACACTGGGTAGGGGAGTGTGCGCGCGCGCTCACACACACACGCGGCATTGACACACAGCACTGAGTCCCAGGGTAAGGAAGAGTCTCACGTGTGGTAATCCTTGACACAGTAGATGTTATTTTCCACGTCAACGGTAAAGGGAACACCATCCAGACACTCGTTACACACCACGCAGCGGAAACAGCCTGGGTGGTACGACTTGCCCAGTGCCTGTAGGATCTGGACACAGAACACGAAGGGTCAGACTATTGCACAGTACGAGAAGCTTCAGAACACCTCTCCTCACCCTACAATTCCCCAAGCCCCCAACCCCCTCCATTCCCGTCCCTCCTCTCCCGGCACACAGAACAGCAGGGGTGGTGGGGGGAAAGCACCACCACGCACAGGTTCCCCTTGTCCCACTGCTCTCCGCTGCCCTGCCTCAATGTGACTCAGGAACTACTTCCTTTGTCACAGGTCCACATACACTGTGGGAGCCATGGTGGCATAGCAGTTAGGGCAATGCTATTACAGCTTGGGCTGTCGGAGTTGGGAGTTCAATTCTGGTGTCCTCACATCTGTAAGGAGTTTATACACGTGGAATATCCTCCGGGTGCTCCAGTTTCCTCCCACAGTCCAAAGATGCACAGGTTAGCAGGTTATTGGTCATTATAAATTGTCCTGTGATTAGAACAGGGTTAATTCGGTGTGTCACTGGGTGGTGCAGTTCGAAGGGCCTGTCGCTTGCATCTCTACATAAAATAAAAACAAATCGCCCCGCCCCACCTGGCCTACAGAAGCTGAGGACAGCCCAACTTCCTGTTATCCTGGGAAGTGATCACGTTCCTTACCATCTCCATGATCAGATGGCCACACACGAAACACTTGTCCGCCGTCTGCTGGAAGCCGGAATACTGCAAAAAAAGCCACAAACACCCAGTTCAGAAATCCCACTCCACTTTGTGATCAGCGGGTCCAAATGGCCACTAAGCACAAGAGACTCTGCAGATGTTGGGTAACCCACACAGAATACTGGAGGAACTCAGCAGGTCAGGCAGCATCCATGGGCGGGAATAAACTGTCAATGTTACTCCAAACAACCAAGAACCCTTTTACCAGGATCCTCATGGGGTAACAGCCTGAAATGTCAACTGACATGAAGCACTATGGCACAGAAACAACCCTTCAGCCCATCGACCTGCACCTAGACCATATTCCTCCCATCCACGTGCCCATCCAAATTTCTCTTGAATGTTGTAAATGTAAATGAACGCACATCAACTTTTGCTGGCTGCTCATTCCACATACTCACCACCGTGAGTGAAGGTCCCCCCCCACCCCCGTTCCCCTTAAATATTTCACCTTTCACCCTTAACCCATGACCTCTAATTCTAGTCTCACCCAACCTCAATGGAAAAAGCCTTGTCTGCATTTACTTGATCTATACTCATAATTTTGAGAACCAGTATCAAATCTCTGCTAATTCTCCTCTGGAGAATAAAGTCCTAAACTATTCAACCTTTCCCTATAACTCGGGTCTCAAGTCTCCAATTCGAGAGGGAGAAGCACAAGTCACACAGATCAGTATCGCGATGGATTGAAGGGAATTACAGCAGCGTGAGAGGGGAGCTTGCCCAGGTGGAGTGCAGGAGGATACTGGTGGGGATAACAACAGAGCAGAGGTGGTGGAGTATCGTTAGGAAAGTTCACAAGGCACAGGATAAAATAAGTCAAAAGTCCGCCTAGATTCTGCAAAGGGAAATCGTTCTTTGAGGAAGTAACAAGTGGGGTGGACGCAGTGGATGTCATTTACTTGGATTTTCAGAAAGCGTTTGATAAGATGCCACAGGAGGCAACTTAACAAGATAAAATCCTCTGGTGATAGAGGAAAGACACCGGCACGGATAGAGGAACGGCTGACAGGCAGGAGGCAGCGAGTGGGAATAAAAGGGACCTTTTCTGATTGGCTGCAGGTGACAAGTGGCGTTCCTCAGGGGTCACTGCTTTTCACATTGTTTGCCAATGATTTGGATGGTGGAATTGATGGCTTCGTGGCAAAGTTTGCAGATGATACGAAGACAGGTGGAGGGGTAGGTAGTGCTGAGGAAGCAATGCGATTGCAGCAGGGCTTAGACAAATTAGAAGAATGTGCAAAGAAGTAGCAGATGGAATAGAGTGTAGGGAACTATTATCCCTACATTATTATCTAAATGGGGAGAAGTTTCAAACATCAGAGTTGCAGAAGGACTTCAGAGTCCTCATGTAAGACTGACAAAAGGTTAATTTACCAGTTGAGTCTGTGGTAAAGGCAGCAAATTCAATGTTGGCATTTATTTCAAGGCCAATGGAATAGAAAAGCAACAAGATAATGCTGAGGTTTTATAAGACTCTAGTCAGGCTGCAGTTGGAGTATTGTCAACAGTTTTGGGCTCCATATCTCAGAAAGGATTTGCATTAGAGGATACACAAGGCAAATGGATGATAGAGAAATAGAAGGCTTTTGTGGGAGGGAAGGGAAAGGATCTGGTTAAAGGGTCTGCACTACCTGGTGGCTCAAAGGGCCTGTACTGTGCCATACTTTTTTATGTCAATTACATTTTTTTTCCCCTCTTTGCAGCACATCGGGCTGCAAACTTGCTGTTCCTTTAGCATTTTGTCTGTTTTTTAAAAACAAGGCCAAGTTGTTAGCTTGAAGCTCAACGCAGAACAGATGGAAAGCTGGCCAGATCCAAACACAGGACCACTTGCCTCGAAGTCCAGCGCTCATGCCACTATTCGAGTATCAGGCCCGATGACAGCTCACAATTCCTTTACCTGTCCCCACGTAGCACAGACACTGCGCAACCCGCTGAGCTCAAACTCCAAGTTGAAAATAAATCCATTATTAAAGTACATCTATGTCACCATGCACAACTGTGAAGTTCATTTTCTTGTGGGCATTCACAGTAAGTACAAAGGAACACAATGAAGGGCCGCACCCAGAAAGGACCAATGTGCAAAACACAGAAAACTGCAAATAAAAGAAAACAATAAATATTGAGAACATAAGATGAAGAGTCCGTGGGTCGTGAGAACAGATCAGTGAAGTTATCCCGCTGGTAGATTTTAATTTGCAGCTCCACCTCAGACGGTGGGGGGTGGTTTGCTGAGGGTCCAGTTTCAGAGGCTGCATGCAGAGGCAACAGAGGACCGTACTGAGTGAGGAGCTTCCGAGCTGCCGGGGAGGGTTCAAGAGGTTGGAGTAGAGATGGTGGAGCACAGGATTATGTCTGCCCCACAGCAAGACTGGGTAACGCTCGACCCTGTGCGGAAGGGTGGCAAAGCAGGGCAGTGTCCAGCGTAACACCAGTGACCTGGGTTCAATCCCCACCATTGTCTGCAATGAGTCTGTACACTCTCCCTGTGACCCTCCCACATTCCAAAGATGCAAGTCTTGGGGCTAATGCCTTGTAGGCATGCTATGCTGGCACACAAAGCACAACAATATTTACAGGCCGTCTCCACCACATGCTTCAGCTGTGCTGGTTGTTGACACAAACGACACAGTTCACTAGACGTACACACAAGAGATCCTGTAGAGTGTCCTGATGAAGGGTTTCAGCCCAAAACGTCGACTGTTCATTCATTTCCATTGACGCTGCCCGACCTGCTGAGTCCTCCAGCATTCTGTGTGCTTAACTATGTTACAATGTATGTGACAAATAAAAGCTAATCTGAAAATCTTCACCTTTAGTAAATATAACAGTACCGTAAACTCACCAAGAAATCTTCCTCACAGTACACCTTCCCGTTGACATTGTAGAAAGCTTTCCCTCGTAACCTCCGACCTACGGAGAGGAGGGAAGCTGAAGGTTAGAAGTTCAACTGAATCACAGAAACCTGTTGGGGGCGGAGGGAAGAGAGTTGACCGTTAGCTGCCATGCTGGGCAGGGACAGTTAACCGCCACACTGGGTGGAAGAGTTAACCGTCACACTGGGCGGGACAGTTAACCGCCACACTGGGCGGGAGAGTTAACCGTCACACTGGGCAGGGACAGTTAACCGTCACACTGGGCAGGGACAGTTAACCGCCACACTGGGCAGGGACAGTTAACCGCCACACTGGGCAGGGACAGTTAACCGCCACACTGGGCAGGGACAGTTAACCGCCACACTGGGCAGGGACAGTTAACCGCCACACTGGGCAGGGACAGTTAACCGTCACACTGGGCAGGGACAGTTAACCGTCACACTGGGCAGGGACAGTTAACCGTCACACTGGGCAGGGACAGTTAACCGTCACACTGGGCAGGGACAGTTAACCGTCACACTGGGCAGGGACAGTTAACCGCCACACTGGGTGGGAGAGTTAACCGTCAAGCTGACTGTGGCCTACGGAGGGCAATGGTCAAGTGCAGCTTTTGTGGGTGAGGGATGGAATCTGGAAGGGAAATGATGGGAACATTGGGAGAATGATGAGGAACCAGTGTAAATGGACAGCCAATAACATAGATCATTGAACAGGTCCTTTGAGCCATAATGTTACGCTGAACCAATTCATTTAGCAATCAAAAAGCCCACTAAACTAACCTCCTTTGCCCAGACAATGTCCATATCCTTCCATTTCCCTCACATTCATGTGCCTGTCCAAATGTCTCCAATATTTCTGCCTCTACCATCACCCCGGGCAGCACATTCCAGCACTGTGTTTAAAAAACAGTTGCCCTGCACATCTTTGAAATGACCCCCTCACACCTTAAATGCATGTCCTCTGGTATTAGACTTTTCAACCCTGGGGAAAAGATGCTGTCTACTCTATCTGTGCCTCTCATAATAACCTTATAAACCTCTGTCAGATCTCCCCTCCGACTCCATCGCTCCAGAGAAAATGGTCCATAGATCGGTGGGCTGAAGAGTCTGTATTTCTCACACAGTACAGTTCTCTCAGCACAGAAGGATTGCTGTTTCATAGGAGAGGGAAGGTAACTTGATAGAGGTGTACAAGATTTAAAGAGCCATATATTGAGTAGATAATTAGAACACTTTCCCAGGACAGTGTTGAGGAAACAGAAAGGTTGCAGAGAGACTTGGTCAGTTTAGGAGAGTGGGCAAAGAAATGGCAGATGAGATACATGTTAAGAAATGTACTTGTACATTGTGGAAGAAGAAACAATCGGGCAGAATATTATTCAGATGGGGAAAAAAATTCAAAACTCCTAAGTGTAAAGGGACTTGGGGGTCCTAGTGCAGGATACCCTGAAGGTTAACCACCAGGTTGGGTCGACAGTAAGGAAAGCGATTACTGTGTTGGCATTCATTTCAAGAGGAATAGTGTATAAGAGTAAGGAGGTGTTGATGAGGCTCTATGGGGCACTGGTGAGACCCATTTGGAATACTGTGTGCAGTTTTGGGCCCCCATCTTAGAAGGGATGTGCTGATGTTGGAGAGAGTTCAGAAATTACTTACAAGGATGATTCCTGGAATGCAGGGGCTAACATATGAGGAGCGTTTGTCGACTCTTGGACTGTATTCATTAGAGTATAGAAGAATGAGAGGGGATCTCACAGAAACATTTTGAATGTCAAAAGGGTTGGACAGAGTAGATGTGGAAAGGCTGTTTCCCTTGGTGAGTCCAGGACAAGAGGCCACAGTCTTAGAATTAGAGGGTACCCATTTAAAACAGAGATGAGGAGAAATATTTTTTAGCCAGAGGGTCGTGGATTTATGGAATTCATTGCCACATACAGCTGTGGAGGCCCAATCATTGAGGGTGTTTAAGGAGGAGATTGATAGGTATCTAATTAGTCAGGGCACCAACAGAGATGGGGAAAAAGCTGGAAATTGGAACTAGATGGGAGAATAGTTTAGCTCATGGTGGAGAGGCGGAGCAGACTCGATGGGCTGAATGGCCTACTTCTGCTCCTTTGTCTTGTGATAGAAATGGCAAATACAAGGAGGCATAATTTCGAGGTGTTTGTTGGAAAGTGTGGGAGGGTTGTGAGAGGCAAGTATTTTTTGTAAAAAAAACAATAGTGGGTGTGTGGAACCTGCCAGCAGGGGTGGAGGTTGAGACAAATTTAAGTTAGTTAAGTTCAATTTTAATTGCCATTCAACCAAACATAAATACAGCCAAAAGAAACAGCGTTACTCCAGGGCCGAGATGCACAACAGTCATAGACAGCATCAGGCGCATAAGAGCAACAAACATACAGTCACTCAAAAAAAATCAAGAGCTGTAAGGGAAGGAAGGGTAAGACTGATCTTAGAGTGCGTAGGTCTAAAAAGTCAGCACTATGTTGTGGGTCGAAGGGCCTGTACTGTTCTACATTCTCAGATACAAGATCTGTGGTGGGTGGGGCCTTTGATTATGTCCACCACCTTCCTGACACAATGGGAAGTGCAGACAGTCTGCCGGGTGGGAGGCCGGGCCGCGTGACGGTCTGCCGGGTGGGAGGCCGGGCCGCGTGACGGTCTGCGGGTGGGAGACTGGTTTGCATGATGGTCTGGGCAGTTCACACACTCTGCAGCTGCCATGGTCAGTACCAGCAGAGGGCAGAAATATCCACCTAGCTTCTGAGCCAGTGCTCCCAGACAAGGTCACAGCTGATGTAATCTGGCCCTCATCATCCAAAATCATAACCTCTGACTTGCAGAGTGTAGCCCGCCTCTCTCAGCACTCAGTCTGTCACAGAGAATTCCAAAAATCCACTCCAATCCGAGGGAAGGAGTTCCCACGGCTGAGGGCCTGCCATACCCACTGGTTCTGGAATCTAGCTCTCGGAGGAACCACCACGCAGAGCTTTGCTTCATCAGTTGTCCCAGCCTCTGCCCTGCTCAGGGGTGCTGGTTTTCACAATAAAAAACAAGAGCGCTAACCGGAGAAAAGCATGGATGCTCTCAAGGCCGGCTGCGAAAGGAGGACGGGGCATCCCACTTGTAGAAGCCCAGAGCTACAGAAACACCAACAGTAGCTCCAAAGACCCTACCCTTGGGGGAAGGAAGGATTTCTGAAGATGGGGCAATTTGAAAGGTCCGCCCAGGACAGAGGAATCTGGCGAGCAGCCTGCTGCCCAGTAGGGGGCGATGTTGGTTATTGAGAACGGAGAAAGATGGTTATGGCAAGTAATGCTGAGACTTTACAAGGCAATGGCCAGTTCTGGGCCGCTTATCTAAGAAAATGCGCACAAATTGGAGAGAGTGCAGAGGAGACTTACTAGAATTATCCTGGAATAGAAAGGGTTAACATATGAAGACTATTTGACTGGTCTGGGCCTGGACTCGCTGGAGTTTTGGACAATGAGGAAGATCTCACTGAAACCTACCAAACATTGAAAGGTCTGGGTAGAGTGGATGAGAAGATGATGTTTCCGATAGTAGGGGAGTCAAGAACCAGACGACACAGCCTCAGAATAGAG